>NC_091160.1:14872541-15172541 GCF_040958095.1 Procambarus clarkii
CTCGCTCCCACACAGGACCCGCAAGGGGGGTGGTACCTCCCCACGCTTCAGCTCCCACACAAGACCAGCTAGGGGGGGGGGGGTGCCTCCCCCACGCTCAGCACCCAAACAGGACCAGCTAGGGTGGGAGTGGTGCCTCCCCCACGCTCAGCTCCCACACAGGACCAGCTAGGGGGGGGGGCGTGGTGCCTCCCCACCCTCAGCTCCCACACAGGACAGCTAGGGTGGGGGGGTGTATCCCCCACGCTGAGCTCCCACACAGCACCAGCAAGGGGGAGGGGGGGTGCCTCCCCCACGCTCAGCTCCCACACAGGACCAGCTAGAGGGGGGGGGTGGTGCCTCCCCCACGCTCAGCTCCCACACAGGACCAGCTAGGGGGTGGTGCCTCCCCCACGCTCAGCTCCCACACAGGACCAGCTAGGGGGGGGGTGCCTCCCCCACGCTCAGCTCCCACACAGGACCAGCTAGGGGGGGGGTGGTGCCTCCCCCACGCTCAGCACCCACACAGGATCAGCTAGGGGGGGTTGTGGTGCCTCCCCCACGCTCAGCTCCCACACAGGACCAGCTAGGGGGGGGGTGGTGCCTCCCCCACGCTCAGCACCCACACAGGATCAGCTAGGGGGGGGAGTGGTGCCTCCCCCACGCTCAGCTCCCACACAGGACCAGCTAGGGGGGGTTGTGGTGCCTCCCCCACCCTCAGCTCCCACACAGGACCAGCTAGGGGGGGGGGTGCCTCACCCACGCTCAGCTCCCACACAGCACCAGCTAGGATAGGGGGGGTTGTGGTGCCTCCCCCACCCTCAGCTCCCACACAGGACCAGCTAGGGGGGGGGTGCCTCACCTACGCTCAGCTCCCACACAGGACCAGCTAGGGGGGGGGGGGGGTGCCTCCCCCACGCTCAGCTCCCACACAGGATCAGCTAGGGGGGGGTGGTGCCTCCCCCACGCTCATGTCCCACACAGGACCAGCTATGGCGGGGGGGTGCCTCCCCCACACTCAGCTCCCACACAGGACCAGCTAGGGGGGGGGTGCCTCCCCCACGCTCAGCTCCCACAAAGGACCAGCTAGGGGGGGGGAACCTCCCCCACGCTCAGCTCCCACACAGGACCAGCTAGGGGGGGTGGTGCCTCCCCCCACGCTCAGCTCCCACTCAGCACCAGGTAGGGGGGGGGGGTGCCTCCACCACGCTCAGCACCCACACAGGACCAGCTAGGGGGGGGGGTGGTGCCTCCCCCACGCTCAGCTCCCACACAGGATCAGCTAGGGGGGGGGGGGGTGCCTCCCCCACGCTCAGCTCCCACACAGGACCAGCAAGGGGGGGTGCCTCCCCCACGCTCAGCTCCCACACAGGACTAGCTAGGGGGGGGGGGGTGGTGCCTCCCCCACGCTCAGCTCCAACACAGGACTAGCTAGGGGGGGAGTGGTGCCTCCCCCACGCTCAGCTCCAACACAGGACTAGCTAGGGGGGGGTGGTGCCTCCCCCACGCTCAGCTCCCACACAGGACCAGCTAGGGGGGGGGTGGTGCCTCCCCCACGCTCAGCTCCCACACAGGACCAGCTAGGGCTGGTGCCTCCCCCACGGTCAGCTCCCACACAGGACCAGCAAGGGGGGGGTGCCTCCCCCACGCTCAGCTCCAACACAGGACTAGCTAGGGGGGGGGGTGGTGCCTCCCCCACGCTCAGCTCCCACACAGGACCAGCTAGGGGGGGGGTGGTGCCTCCCCCACGCTCAGCTCCCACACAGGACCAGCTAGGGGTGGGTGGTGCCTCCCCCACGCTCAGCACCCACACAGGACCAGCTACAAGGGGGGTGCCTCCCCCACGCTCAGCTCCCACACAGGACCAGCTAGGGGGGGGGGTGGTGCCTCCCCCACGCTCAGCTCCCACACAGGACCAGCAAGGGGGGGTGCCTCCCCCACGCTCAGCTCCAACACAGGACTAGCTAGGGGGGGGTGGTGCCTCCCACACGCTTAGCTCCCACACAGGATCAGCTAGGGGGGGGGGGGTGGTGCCTCCCCCACGCTCAGCTCCCACACAGGAGCAGCTAGGGTGGTGGGGGTGCCTCCCACACAGGACCAGCTAGGGGGGGGGGTTGGTGCCTCCCCCATGCTCAGCTCCCACACAGGACCAGCTAGGGGGGGGGATGGTGCCTCCCCCACGCTGAGCTCCCACACAGGACCAGCTAGGGGGGGGATGGTGCCTCCCCCACGCTCAGAACCCACACAGGAGCAGCTAGGGTGGTGGGGGTGCCTCCCCCACGCTCACCACCCACATAGGACCAGCTAGGGGTGGGGGGGTTGGTGCCTCCCCCACGCTCAGCTCCCACACAGGACCAGCTAGGGGGGGGATGGTGCCTCCCCCACGCTCAGAACCCACACAGGAGCAGCTAGGGTGGTGAGGGTGCCTCCCCCACGCTCAGCACCCACACAGGACCAGCTAGGGGGGGGGGGTTGGTGCCTCCCCCACGCTCAGCTCCCACACAGGATCAGCTAGAGGGGGGGGGGGTGCCTCCCCCACGCTCAGGTCCCACACAGGACCAGCTAGGAGGGTATCGGAAAATCCGACACTATTTAGTAATATCATACAGACAGATAATATTGCTGCTATATTGTATAAATAAGTTACCAATAGAAAATGTAAATTGTAATGGAATTACCGTCTATAGAAAACGGGATATCATTACCACATACTATTATAAATTCACCACCTAGTATGGTGGGAATTATTCTTAAATACATTAGTCTTTGGACTTTACCATCATAAAAACATCTCATATAAATTAACTTAATTATCAATATTAAAATAGAGTAAATGTGACCCTTCTATCACTTACTGTCATCTGGACAATGTAGGCCAGTAGGGTCAGTTGTGAGGTAGTGGTCAGCCAATGTTATTGAACTGAGACCAGAGGCATGGGAGCAGTTCGGCTCCTGTTAATTTTACTTGGACGAAGTGTTATGGAAACCAAAGGTATACCATCATCAACACGCTGTCAACAAATACAAGTTAAGTGTTCTGCCGAAACCCATTTATCTATCATTTGTGGCCATTAATGTCATTAGGTAGGGTGGGCCTGTTAGAGCACGAGATCGCCTCATACTAAAGGTAATTAAGCCAGGTCTTTATGGTTCCTTGTACAGTGTTTTCTCTGATATAGCTGTCATATATTAGGATTCTGGCTTTACAGCTAGCGCCCTTTTGACAGGTCAAGACGAGGAAGCATGCTTTGTGTACCAGTTACTGGGTGATGGAAGCTACCTCCAAGAGGATAATTTGGTGTCTACATCCTGGTTATACCTGGTGGACTAAGGCCTGCTGTACAATAAGATAAGGAACCTCTTCAATGTGTAGTTAATACTGTAGTTTCATTGGCAGCATATATATAAATTTAATATAACCCCCCCCTAATGTGTAGAGGATCGATTTGTGAGATTATGAGATTATTGCAGAAATACAGTCCACTTATCATCATACAAATTGCTATCGAAGTATACAAATTAACGTAAATATAAATTCTATATAAATTCATATAAATTAAATAAATATAAATCTCACAGGTCGGTTCCCACAGAGGGGGGGTGCCTCCCCACACGCTCAGCACCCGCACAGGACCAGCTAGTGGGGGGTGCCTCCCCACACGCTCAGCTCCCACACAGGACCAGCTAGGGGGGGGGGGGTGCCTCCCCCACGCTCAGCTCCCACACAGGACCAGCTAGGGGGGGGGGTGCCTCCCCCACGCTCAGCACCCACACAGGACCAGCTAGGGGGGGGTGGTGCCTCCCCCACGCTCAGCTCCCACACAGGACCAGCTAGGGGGGGGGGTGCCTCCCCCACGCTCAGCTCCCACACAGGACCAGCTAGGGGGCGTGGTGCCTCCCCCACGCTCAGCTCCCACTCAGGACCAGCTGGGGGGAGGGGTGGTGCTTCCCCCACGCTCAGCTCCCACACAGGACCAGCTAGGGGGGGGGGGGTGGTGCCTCCCCCACGCTCAGCTCCCACACAGGACCAGCTAGGGGGGGGGGGTTGTGCCTCCCCCACACTCAGCTCCCACACAGGACCAGCTAGGGGGGGTGCCTCCCCCACGCTCAGCTCCCACACAGGACCAGCTAGGGGGGGGGGTGCCTCCCCCACGCTCAGCTCCCACACAGGACCAGCTAGGGGGGGGGGGTGCCTCCCCCACGCTCAGCTCCCACACAGGACCAGCTAGGGGGGGGGTGCCTCCCCCACGCTCAGCTACCACACAGGACCAGCTAGGGGGGAGGGATGCCTCCCCCACGCTCAGCTCCCACACAGGACCAGCAAGGGGGGGGGGGTGCCTCCCCCACGCTCAGCTCCCACACAGGACCAGCTAGGGGGGGGGTGCCTCCCCCACGCTCAGCTACCACACAGGACCAGCTAAGGGGGGGTGGTGCCTCCCCCACGCTCAGCTCCCACACAGGACCAGCTAGGGGGGTGGTGCCTCCCCCACGCTCAGCTCCCACACAGGACCAGCTAGGGGGGGGGGTGGTGGTGCCTCCCCCATGCTCAGACCCCACACAGGACCAGCTAGGGGGGGTGGTGCCTCCCCCACGCTCTGCTCCCACACAGGACCAGCTAGGGGGGGGGGTGGTGCCTCCCCCACGCTCAGCTCCCACACAGGACCAGCTAGGGGGGGGGGGTGGTGCCTCCTCCACGCTCAGCTCCCACACAGGACCAGCTAGGGAGGGGGGGGGGTGCCTCCCCACCGCTCAGCTCCCACACAGGACCAGCTAGGGGGGGGGGTGGTGCCTCCCCCACGATCAGCTCCCACACAGTTTCAGCTAGGGTGGGGGGTGCCTCCCCCACGCTCAGCTCCCACACAGGACCAGCTTGGGGGGGGGGTGTGGTGCCTCCCCCACGCTCAGCTCCCACACAGGACCAGCTTGGAGGGGGGGTGGTGCCTCCCCCACGCTCAGCTCCTACACAGGACCAGCTAGGGGGGGGGGTGGTGCCTCCCCCACGCTCAGCTCCTAAACAGGACCAGCTTGGGGGGGGTGGTGCCTCCCCCACGCTCAGCTCCCACACAGGACCAGCTAGGGAGGGGGGTTGCCTCCCCACCGCTCAGCTCCCACAAAGGACCAGCTGGGGGGGGGGTGTCTCCCCCATGCTCAGCTCCCACACAGGACCAGCTGGGGGGGTGGTGCCTCCCCCACGCTCAGCTCCCACACAGGACCAGTTAGGGGGGGGGTAGTGCCTCCCCCACGCTCAGTTCCCACACAGGACCAGCTGGTGGGGGGGGGGGTGGTGCCTCCCCCACGCTCAGTTCCCACACATGACCAGCTGGGGGGGTGGTGCCTCCCCCATGCTCAGCTCCCACACAGGACCAGCTAGGGGGGTGTTGCCTCCCCCACGCTCAGCTCCCACAAAGGACCAGCTAGGGGGGGGGGTTGCTTCCCCACGCTAAGCTCCCACACAGGACCAGCTAGGGGGGGGGTGGTGCCTCCCCCACGCTCAGCTCCCACACAGGACCAGCTAGGGGGGGGGTGCCTCCCCCACGCTCAGGTCCCACACAGGACCAGCTAGGGGGGTGGTGCCTCCCCCACGCTCAGCTCCCACACAGGACCAGCTAGGGGGGGGGGTTGCCTCCCCCACGCTCAGCTCCCACACAGGACCAGCTAGGGGGGGAGTGCCTCCCCCACGCTCAGCTCCCACACAGGACCAGCTAGAGGGGGGGGGGGGGGCTCGCCCACGCTCAGCTCCCACACAGGACCAGCTAGGGGGGGGTGGTGCCTCCCCCACGATCAGCTCCCACACAGTTTCAGCTAGGGGGGGTGGTGCCTCCCCCACGCTCAGCTCCCACACAGGACCAGCTTGGGGGGGGGTGCTGCCTCCCCCACGCTCAGCTCCCACACAGGACCAGCTAGGGGGGGGGGGTGGTGCCTCCTCCACGCTCAGCTCCCACACAGGACCAGCTAGGGAGGGGGGGGGGGTGCCTCCCCACCGCTCAGCTCCTACAAAGGACCAGCTGGAGGGGGGGGGGTGTCTCCCCCATGCTCAGCTCCCACACAGGACCAGCTAGGGGGGAAGGTTGCTCCCCCACGCTCAGCTCCCACACAGGACCAGTTAAAGGGGGGGGGTAGTGCCTCCCCCACGCTCAGTTCCCACACAGGACCAGCTGGGGGGGGGGTGGTGCCTCCCCCACGCTCAGCTCCCACACAGGACCAGCTGGGGGGGTGGTGCCTCCCCCACGCTCAGCTCCCACACAGGACCAGCTAGGGGGGTGTTGCCTCCCCCACGCTCAGCTCCCACAAAGGACCAGCTAGGGGGGTGGTGCCTCCCCCACGCTCAGCTCCCACACAGGACCAGCTAGGGGGGGGGGTGGTGCCTCCCCCACGCTCAGCTCCCACACAGCACCAGCTAGGGGGGGGGGGGGTGCCTCCCCCACGCTCAGGTCCCTCACAGGACCAGCTAGGGGGGTGGTGCCTCCCCCACTCTCAGCTCCCACACAGGACCAGCTAGGGGTTGGTGCCTCCCCCACGCTCAGCTCCCACACAGGACCAGCTAGGGGGGGGGGTGGTGCCTCCCCCACGCTCAGCACCCACACAGGACCAGCTAGGGGGGGGGTGCCTCCCCCACGCTCAGCTCCCACACAGGACCAGCTAGGGGGGGGGGTGCCTCCCCCACGCTCAGCTCCAACACAGGACCAGCTAGGGGGGGGGGTGCCTCCCCCACGCTAAGCTCCCACACAGGACCAGCTAGGGGGGGGGTGCCTCCCCCACGCTAAGCTCCCACACAGGACCAGCTGGGGGGGGGGTGCCTCTCCCATGCTCAGCTCCCACACAGGACCAGCTTGGGGGGGGGGGGGTAGCTTCCCCACGCTCAGCTCCCACACAGGACCAGCTAGGGGGGGGGGGCCTCCCCCACGCTCAGCTCCCACACAGGACCAGCTAGGGGGGGGGGGTGCCTCCCCCACGCTCAGCTCCAACACAGGACCAGCTAGGGAGGGGGGTGGTGCCTCCCCCACGCTCAGCTCCCACACAGGACCAGCTAGGGGGGGGGAGCCTCCCCCACGCTCAGCTCCCACACAGGACCAGCTAGGGGGGGGGTGCCTCCCCCACGCTCAGCTCCCACACAGGACCAGCTAGGGGGGGGGGGTGCCTCCCCCACGCTCAGCTCCCACACAGGACCAGCTAGGGGGGGGTGCCTCCCCCACGCTCAGCTCCCACACAGGACCAGCTAGGGGGGGGGGTGGTGCCTCCCCCACGCTCAGCTCCAACACAGGACCAGCTAGGGGGGGGGTGGTGCCTCCCCCACGCTCAGCTCCCACACAGGACCAGCTAGGGGGGGGGGTGCCTCCCCCACGCTCAGCTCCCACACAGGACCAGCTAGGGGGGGGTGCCTCCCCCACGCTCAGCTCCAACACAGGACCAGCTAGGGGGGGGGGGTGGTGCCTCCCCCACGCTCAGCTCCCACACAGGACCAGCTAGGGGGGTGGTGCCTCCCCCACGCTCAGCTCCCACACAGGACCAGCTAGGGGGGGGGGGTGGTGCCTTACCCACGCTCAGCTCCCACACAGGACCCGCAAGGGGGGTGGTACCTCCCCCACGCTCAGCTCCCACACAGGACCAGCTAGGGGGGTGGTGCCTCCCCCACGCTCAGCTCCCACACAGGACCAGCTAGGGGGGGGGGTGGTGCCTTCCCCACGCTCAGCTCCCACACAGGACCCGCAAGGGGGGGGTGCCTCCCCCACGCTCAGGTCCCACACAGGACCAGCTAGGGGGGTGGTGCCTCCCCCACGCTCAGCTCCCACACAGGACCAGCTAGGGGGGGGGGGTGGTGCCTTCCCCACGCTCAGCTCCCACACAGGACCCGCAAGGGGGGTGGTACCTCCCCCACGCTCAGCTCCCACACAAGACCAGCTAGGGGGGGGGGTGGTGCCTCCCCCACGCTCAGCACCCAAACAGGACCAGCTAGGGTGGGGAGTGGTGCCTCCCCCACGCTCAGCTCCCACACAGGACCAGCTAGGGGGGGGTGGTGCCTCCCCCACGATCAGCTCCCACACAGTTTCAGCTAGGGGGGGTGGTGCCTCCCCCACGCTCAGCTCCCACACAGGACCAGCTTGGGGGGGGGGGGTGGTGCCTCCCCCACGCTCAGCTCCCACACAGGACCAGCTAGGGGGGGGGGGGTGCCTCCTCCACGCTCAGCTCCCACACAGGACCAGCTAGGGAGGGGGGGGGGGTGCCTCCCCACCGCTCAGCTCCCACAAAGGACCAGCTGGAGGGGGGGGGGTGTCTCCCCCATGCTCAGCTCCCACACAGGACCAGCTAGGGGGGAAGGTTGCTCCCCCACGGTCAGCTCCCACACAGGACCAGTTAAAGGGGGGGGGTAGTGCCTCCCCCACGCTCAGTTCCCACACAGGACCAGCTGGGGGGGGGGGGTGGTGCCTCCCCCACGCTCAGCTCCCACACAGGACCAGCTGGGGGGGTGGTGCCTCCCCCACGCTCAGCTCCCACACAGGACCAGCTAGGGGGGTGTTGCCTCCCCCACGCTCAGCTCCCACAAAGGACCAGCTAGGGGGGTGGTGCCTCCCCCACGCTCAGCTCCCACACAGGACCAGCTAGGGGGGGGGGTGGTGCCTCCCCCACGCTCAGCTCCCACACAGCACCAGCTAGGGGGGGGGGTGCCTCCCCCACGCTCAGGTCCCACACAGGACCAGCTAGGGGGGTGGTGCCTCCCCCACTCTCAGCTCCCACACAGGAGCAGCTAGGGGTTGGTGCCTCCCCCACGCTCAGCTCCCACACAGGACCAGCTAGGGGGGGGGGGGGGTGGTGCCTCCCCCACGCTCAGCACCCACACAGGACCAGCTAGGGGGGGGGGTGCCTCCCCCACGCTCAGCTCCCACACAGGACCAGCTAGGGGGGGGGGGGTGCCTCCCCCACGCTCAGCTCCCACACAGGACCATTTAGGGGGGGGGTGGTGCCTCCCCCACGCTCAGCTCCCACACAGGACCAGCTAGGGGGGGGGGGTGCCTCCCCCACGCTCAGGTCCCACACAGGACCAGCTAGGGGGGTGGTGCCTCCCCCACGCTCAGCTCCCACACAGGACCAGCTAGGGGGGGGGGTGGTGCCTTCCCCACGCTCAGCTCCCACACAGGACCCGCAAGGGGGGTGGTACCTCCCCCACGCTCAGCTCCCACACAAGACCAGCTAGGGGGGGGGGGTGGTGCCTCCCCCACGCTCAGCACCCAAACAGGACCAGCTAGGGTGGGGAGTGGTGCCTCCCCCACGCTCAGCTCCCATACAGGACCAGCTAGGGGGGGGTGGTGCCTCCCCCACGATCAGCTCCCACACAGTTTCAGCTAGGGGGGGTGGTGCCTCCCCCACGCTCAGCTCCCACACAGGACCAGCTAGGGGGGGGGGGGGGGTGCCTCCTCCACGCTCAGCTCCCACACAGGACCAGCTAGGGAGGGGGGGGGGGGTGCCTCCCCACCGCTCAGCTCCCACAAAGGACCAGCTGGAGGGGGGGGGTGTCTCCCCCATGCTCAGCTCCCACACAGGACCAGCTAGGGGGGAAGGTTGCTCCCCCACGGTCAGCTCCCACACAGGACCAGTTAAAGGGGGGGGGGTAGTGCCTCCCCCACGCTCAGTTCCCACACAGGACCAGCTGGGGGGGGGGGGTGGTGCCTCCCCCACGCTCAGCTCCCACACAGGACCAGCTGGGGGGGTGGTGCCTCCCCCACGCTCAGCTCCCACACAGGACCAGCTAGGGGGGTGTTGCCTCCCCCACGCTCAGCTCCCACAAAGGACCAGCTAGGGGGGTGGTGCCTCCCCCACGCTCAGCTCCCACACAGGACCAGCTAGGGGGGGGGGTGGTGCCTCCCCCACGCTCAGCTCCCACACAGCACCAGCTAGGGGGGGGGGGTGCCTCCCCCACGCTCAGGTCCCACACAGGACCAGCTAGGGGGGTGGTGCCTCCCCCACTCTCAGCTCCCACACAGGAGCAGCTAGGGGTTGGTGCCTCCCCCACGCTCAGCTCCCACACAGGACCAGCTAGGGGGGGGGGGTGGTGCCTCCCCCACGCTCTGCACCCACACAGGACCAGCTAGGGGGGGGGGGTGCCTCCCCCACGCTCAGCTCCCACACAGGACCAGCTAGGGGGGGGGTGCCTCCCCCACGCTCAGCTCCAACACAGGACCAGCTAGGGGGGGGGGGTGCCTCCCCCACGCTAAGCTCCCACACAGGACCAGCTAGGGGGGGGGTGCCTCCCCCACGCTAAGCTCCCACACAGGACCAGCTGGGGGGGGGGTGCCTCTCCCATGCTCAGCTCCCACACAGGACCAGCTTGGGGGGGGGGGTTGCTTCCCCACGCTCAGCTCCCACACAGGACCAGCTAGGGGGGGGGGGTGCCTCCCCCACGCTCAGCTCCCACACAGGACCAGCTAGGGGGGGGGGTGCCTCCCCCACGCTCAGCTCCAACACAGGACCAGCTAGGGGGGGGGTGGTGCCTCCCCCACGCTCAGCTCCCACACAGGACCAGCTAGGGGGGGGGAGCCTCCCCCACGCTCAGCTCCCACACAGGACCAGCTAGGGGGGGGGTGCCTCCCCCACGCTCAGCTCCAACACAGGACCAGCTAGGGGGGGGGGGTGGTGCCTCCCCCACGCTCAGCTCCCACACAGGACCAGCTAGGGGGGGGGTGCCTCCCCCACGCTCAGGTCCCACACAGGACCAGCTAGGGGGGTGGTGCCTCCCCCACGCTCAGCTCCCACACAGGACCAGCTAGGGGGGGGGTGGTGCCTTCCCCACGCTCAGCTCCCACACAGGACCCGCAAGGGGGGTGGTACCTCCCCCACGCTCAGCTCCCACACAAGACCAGCTAGGGGGGGGGGGTGCCTCCCCCACGCTCAGCACCCAAACAGGACCAGCTAGGGTGGGGAGTGGTGCCTCCCCCACGCTCAGCTCCCACACAGGACCAGCTAGGGGGGGGGGGTGTGGTGCCTCCCCCACCCTCAGCTCCCACACAGGACCAGCTAGGGTGGGGGGGTGTATCCCCCACGCTGAGCTCCCACACAGCACCAGCAAGGGGGAGGGGGGGTGCCTCCCCCACGCTCAGCTCCCACACAGGACCAGCTAGGGGGGGGGGGGTGGTGCCTCCCCCACGCTCAGCTCCCACACAGGACCAGCTAGGGGGTGGTGCCTCCCCCACGCTCAGCTCCCACACAGGACCAGCTAGGGGGGGGGGGTGCCTCCCCCACGCTCAGCTCCCACACAGGACCAGCTAGGGGGGGGGTGGTGCCTCCCCCACGCTCAGCACCCACACAGGATCAGCTAGGGGGGGGAGTGGTGCCTCCCCCACGCTCAGCTCCCACACAGGACCAGCTAGGGGGGGTTGTGGTGCCTCCCCCACCCTCAGCTCCCACACAGGACCAGCTAGGGGGGGGGGGTGCCTCACCCACGCTCAGCTCCCACACAGCACCAGCTAGGATAGGGGGGGGGGTGCCTCACCTACGCTCAGCTCCCACACAGGACCAGCTAGGGGGGGGGGGGTGCCTCCCCCACGCTCAGCTCCCACACAGGATCAGCTAGGGGGGGGTGGTGCCTCCCCCACGCTCATGTCCCACACAGGACCAGCTATGGCGGGGGGGTGCCTCCCCCACACTCAGCTCCCACACAGGACCAGCTAGGGGGGGGGGTGCCTCCCCCACGCTCAGCTCCCACAAAGGACCAGCTAGGGGGGGGGGGGGGGAACCTCCCCCACGCTCAGCTCCCACACAGGACCAGCTAGGGGGGGTGGTGCCTCCCCCCACGCTCAGCTCCCACACAGCACCAGGTAGGGGGGGGGGGTGCCTCCCCCACGCTCAGCACCCACACAGGACCAGCTAGGGGGGGGGGGTGGTGCCTCCCCCACGCTCAACTCCCACACAGGATCAGCTAGGGGGGGGGGGTGCCTCCCCCACGGTCAGCTCCCACACAGGACCAGCAAGGGGGGCTGCCTCCCCCACGCTCAGCTCCCACACAGGACTAGCTAGGGGGGGGGTGGTGCCTCCCCCACGCTCAGCTCCAACACAGGACTAGCTAGGGGGGGGGTGGTGCCTCCCCCACGCTCAGCTCCAACACAGGACTAGCTAGGGGGGGGGGTGGTGCCTCCCCCACAGGACCAGCTAGGGGGGGGGTGGTGCCTCCCCCACGCTCAGCTCCCACACAGGACCAGCTAGGGCTGGTGCCTCCCCCACGGTCAGCTCCCACACAGGACCAGCAAGGGGGGGGGTGCCTCCCCCACGCTCAGCTCCAACACAGGACTAGCTAGGGGGGGGGGTGGTGCCTCCCCCACGCTCAGCTCCCACACAGGACCAGCTAGGGGGGGGGTGGTGCCTCCCCCACGCTCAGCTCCCACACAGGACCAGCTAGGGGGGGGTGGTGCCTCCCCCACGCTCAGCACCCACACAGGACCAGCTACAAGGGGGGTGCCTCCCCCACGCTCAGCTCCCACACAGGACCAGCTAGGGGGGGGGGGTGGTGCCTCCCCCACGCTCAGCTCCCACACAGGACCAGCAAGGGGGGGTGCCTCCCCCACGCTCAGCTCCAACACAGGACTAGCTAGGGGGGGGTGGTGCCTCCCACACGCTTAGCTCCCACACAGGATCAGCTAGGGGGGGGGTGGTGCCTCCCCCACGCTCAGCTCCCACACAGGAGCAGCTAGGGTGGTGGGGGTGCCTCCCACACAGGACCAGCTAGGGGGGGGGGTTGGTGCCTCCCCCATGCTCAGCTCCCACACAGGACCAGCTAGGGGGGGGGATGGTGCCTCCCCCACGCTGAGCTCCCACACAGGACCAGCTAGGGGGGGGATGGTGCCTCCCCCACGCTCAGAACCCACACAGGAGCAGCTAGGGTGGTGGGGGTGCCTCCCCCACGCTCACCACCCACATTGGACCAGCTAGGGGTGGGGGGGTTGGTGCCTCCCCCACGCTCAGCTCCCACACAGGACCAGCTAGGGGGGGGATGGTGCCTCCCCCACGCTCAGAACCCACACAGGAGCAGCTAGGGTGGTGAGGGTGCCTCCCCCACGCTCAGCACCCACACAGGACCAGCTAGGGGGGGGGGTTGGTGCCTCCCCCACGCTCAGCTCCCACACAGGATCAGCTAGAGGGGGGGGGGTGCCTCCCCCACGCTCAGGTCCCACACAGGACCAGCTAGGAGGGTATCGGAAAATCCGACACTATTTAGTAATATCATACAGACAGATAATATTGCTGCTATATTGTATAAATAAGTTACCAATAGAAAATGTAAATTGTAATGGAATTACCGTCTATAGAAAACGGGATATCATTACCACATACTATTATAAATTCACCACCTAGTATGGTGGGAATTATTCTTAAATACATTAGTCTTTGGACTTTACCATCATAAAAACATCTCATATAAATTAACTTAATTATCAATATTAAAATAGAGTAAATGTGACCCTTCTATCACTTACTGTCATCTGGACAATGTAGGCCAGTAGGGTCAGTTGTGAGGTAGTGGTCAGCCAATGTTATTGAACTGAGACCAGAGGCATGGGAGCAGTTCGGCTCCTGTTAATTTTACTTGGACGAAGTGTTATGGAAACCAAAGGTATACCATCATCAACACGCTGTCAACAAATACAAGTTAAGTGTTCTGCCGAAACCCATTTATCTATCATTTGTGGCCATTAATGTCATTAGGTAGGGTGGGCCTGTTAGAGCACGAGATCGCCTCATACTAAAGGTAATTAAGCCAGGTCTTTATGGTTCCTTGTACAGTGTTTTCTCTGATATAGCTGTCATATATTAGGATTCTGGCTTTACAGCTAGCGCCCTTTTGACAGGTCAAGACGAGGAAGCATGCTTTGTGTACCAGTTACTGGGTGATGGAAGCTACCTCCAAGAGGATAATTTGGTGTCTACATCCTGGTTATACCTGGTGGACTAAGGCCTGCTGTACAATAAGATAAGGAACCTCTTCAATGTGTAGTTAATACTGTAGTTTCATTGGCAGCATATATATAAATTTAATATAACCCCCCCCTAATGTGTAGAGGATCGATTTGTGAGATTATGAGATTATTGCAGAAATACAGTCCACTTATCATCATACAAATTGCTATCGAAGTATACAAATTAACGTAAATATAAATTCTATATAAATTCATATAAATTAAATAAATATAAATCTCACAGGTCGGTTCCCACAGAGGGGGGGTGCCTCCCCACACGCTCAGCACCCGCACAGGACCAGCTAGTGGGGGGTGCCTCCCCACACGCTCAGCTCCCACACAGGACCAGCTAGGGGGGGGGGGTGCCTCCCCCACGCTCAGCTCCCACACAGGACCAGCTAGGGGGGGGGGTGCCTCCCCCACGCTCAGCACCCACACAGGACCAGCTAGGGGGGGGGTGGTGCCTCCCCCACGCTCAGCTCCCACACAGGACCAGCTAGGGGGGGGGTGCCTCCCCCACGCTCAGCTCCCACACAGGACCAGCTAGGGGGCGTGGTGCCTCCCCCACGCTCAGCTCCCACTCAGGACCAGCTGGGGGGAGGGGTGGTGCTTCCCCCACGCTCAGCTCCCACACAGGACCAGCTAGGGGGGGGGGGTGGTGCCTCCCCCACGCTCAGCTCCCACACAGGACCAGCTAGGGGGGGGGTTGTGCCTCCCCCACACTCAGCTCCCACACAGGACCAGCTAGGGGGGGTGCCTCCCCCACGCTCAGCTCCCACACAGGACCAGCTAGGGGGGGGGTGCCTCCCCCACGCTCAGCTCCCACACAGGACCAGCTAGGGGGGGGGGGGTGCCTCCCCCACGCTCAGCTCCCACACAGGACCAGCTAGGGGGGGGGGTGCCTCCCCCACGCTCAGCTACCACACAGGACCAGCTAGGGGGGAGGGATGCCTCCCCCACGCTCAGCTCCCACACAGGACCAGCAAGGGGGGGGGGGTGCCTCCCCCACGCTCAGCTCCCACACAGGACCAGCTAGGGGGGGGTGCCTCCCCCACGCTCAGCTACCACACAGGACCAGCTAAGGGGGGGTGGTGCCTCCCCCACGCTCAGCTCCCACACAGGACCAGCTAGGGGGGTGGTGCCTCCCCCACGCTCAGCTCCCACACAGGACCAGCTAGGGGGGGGGGTGGTGGTGCCTCCCCCATGCTCAGACCCCACACAGGACCAGCTAGGGGGGGGGGGTGCCTCCCCCACGCTCAGCTCCCACACAGGACCAGCTAGGGGTGGTGGTGCCTCCCTCACGCTCAGCTCCCACACAGGACCAGCTAGGGGGGGGGTGGTGCCTCCCCCACGCTCAGCTCCCACACAGGACCAGCTAGGGGTGGTGGTGCCTCCCTCACGCTCAGCTCCCACACAGGACCAGCTAGGGGGGGGGGGGTGGTGCCTCCCCCACGCTCAGCACCCACACAGGACCAGCTAGGGGGGGGGGGTGGTGCCTCCCCCACGCTCAGCTCCCACACAGGACCAGCTTGGGGGGGGGGTGCCTCCCCCACGCTCAGCTCCCACACAGGACCAGCTAGGGGGGGGGTGGTGCCTCCCCCACGCTCAGCACCCACACAGGACCAGCTAGGGTGGGGGGTGGTGCCTCCCCCACGCTCAGCTCCCACACAGGACCAGCTTGGGGGGGGGTGCCTCCCCCACGCTCAGCTCCCACACAGGACCAGCTAGGGGGGGGGGTGATGGTGCCTCCCCCACGCTCAGCTCCCACACAGGACCAGCTAGGGGGGGTTGTGGTGCCTCCCCCACCCTCAGCTCCCACACAGGACCAGCTAGGGGGGGGGGGTGCCTCACCCACGCTCAGCTCCCACACAGCACCAGCTAGGATAGGGGGGGGGGTGCCTCACCTACGCTCAGCTCCCACACAGGACCAGCTAGGGGGGGGGGGTGCCTCCCCCACGCTCAGCTCCCACACAGGATCAGCTAGGGGGGGGTGGTGCCTCCCCCACGCTCATGTCCCACACAGGACCAGCTATGGCGGGGGGGTGCCTCCCCCACACTCAGCTCCCACACAGGACCAGCTAGGGGGGGGGTGCCTCCCCCACGCTCAGCTCCCACAAAGGACCAGCTAGGGGGGGGGGGAACCTCCCCCACGCTCAGCTCCCACACAGGACCAGCTAGGGGGGGGTGGTGCCTCCCCCCACGCTCAGCTCCCACACAGCACCAGGTAGGGGGGGGGGTGCCTCCCCCACGCTCAGCACCCACACAGGACCAGCTAGGGGGGGGGGGGGGGTGGTGCCTCCCCCACGCTCAGCTCCCACACAGGATCAGCTAGGGGGGGGGTGCCTCCCCCACGGTCAGCTCCCACACAGGACCAGCAAGGGGGGGTGCCTCCCCCACGCTCAGCTCCCACACAGGACTAGCTAGGGGGGGGTGGTGCCTCCCCCACGCTCAGCTCCAACACAGGACTAGCTAGGGGGGGGTGGTGCCTCCCCCACGCTCAGCTCCAACACAGGACTAGCTAGGGGGGGGTGTGGTGCCTCCCCCACGCTCAGCTCCCACACAGGACCAGCTAGGGGGGGGTGGTGCCTCCCCCACGCTCAGCTCCCACACAGGACCAGCTAGGGCTGGTGCCTCCCCCACGGTCAGCTCCCACACAGGACCAGCAAGGGGGGGTGCCTCCCCCACGCTCAGCTCCAACACAGGACTAGCTGTGGGGGGGGTGGTGCCTCCCCCACGCTCAGCTCCCACACAGGACCAGCTAGGGGGGGGTGGTGCCTCCCCCACGCTCAGCACCCACACAGGACCAGCTACAAGGGGGGTGCCTCCCCCACGCTCAGCTCCCACACAGGACCAGCTAGGGGGGGGGGGTGGTGCCTCCCCCACGCTCAGCTCCCACACAGGACCAGCAAGGGGGGGTGCCTCCCCCACGCTCAGCTCCAACACAGGACTAGCTAGGGGGGGGTGGTGCCTCCCACACGCTTAGCTCCCACACAGGATCAGCTAGGGGGGGGGGTGGTGCCTCCCCCACGCTCAGCTCCCACACAGGAGCAGCTAGGGTGGTGGGGGTGCCTCCCACACAGGACCAGCTAGGGGGGGGTTGGTGCCTCCCCCATGCTCAGCTCCCACACAGGACCAGCTAGGGGGGGGGATGGTGCCTCCCCCACGCTGAGCTCCCACACAGGACCAGCTAGGGGGGGGATGGTGCCTCCCCCACGCTCAGAACCCACACAGGAGCAGCTAGGGTGGTGGGGGTGCCTCCCCCACGCTCAGCACCCACATAGGACCAGCTAGGGGTGGGGGGGTTGGTGCCTCCCCCACGCTCAGCTCCCACACAGGACCAGCTAGGGGGGGGATGGTGCCTCCCCCACGCTCAGAACCCACACAGGAGCAGCTAGGGTGGTGAGGGTGCCTCCCCCACGCTCAGCACCCACACAGGACCAGCTAGGGGGGGGGGGTTGGTGCCTCCCCCACGCTCAGCTCCCACACAGGATCAGCTAGAGGGGGGGGGGGGGGTGCCTCCCCCACGCTCAGGTCCCACACAGGACCAGCTAGGAGGGTATCGGAAAATCCGACACTATTTAGTAATATCATACAGACAGATAATATTGCTGCTATATTGTATAAATAAGTTACCAATAGAAAATGTAAATTGTAATGGAATTACCGTCTATAGAAAACGGGATATCATTACCACATACTATTATAAATTCACCACCTAGTATGGTGGGAATTATTCTTAAATACATTAGTCTTTGGACTTTACCATCATAAAAACATCTCATATAAATTAACTTAATTATCAATATTAAAATAGAGTAAATGTGACCCTTCTATCACTTACTGTCATCTGGACAATGTAGGCCAGTAGGGTCAGTTGTGAGGTAGTGGTCAGCCAATGTTATTGAACTGAGACCAGAGGCATGGGAGCAGTTCGGCTCCTGTTAATTTTACTTGGACGAAGTGTTATGGAAACCAAAGGTATACCATCATCAACACGCTGTCAACAAATACAAGTTAAGTGTTCTGCCGAAACCCATTTATCTATCATTTGTGGCCATTAATGTCATTAGGTAGGGTGGGCCTGTTAGAGCACGAGATCGCCTCATACTAAAGGTAATTAAGCCAGGTCTTTATGGTTCCTTGTACAGTGTTTTCTCTGATATAGCTGTCATATATTAGGATTCTGGCTTTACAGCTAGCGCCCTTTTGACAGGTCAAGACGAGGAAGCATGCTTTGTGTACCAGTTACTGGGTGATGGAAGCTACCTCCAAGAGGATAATTTGGTGTCTACATCCTGGTTATACCTGGTGGACTAAGGCCTGCTGTACAATAAGATAAGGAACCTCTTCAATGTGTAGTTAATACTGTAGTTTCATTGGCAGCATATATATAAATTTAATATAACCCCCCCCTAATGTGTAGAGGATCGATTTGTGAGATTATGAGATTATTGCAGAAATACAGTCCACTTATCATCATACAAATTGCTATCGAAGTATACAAATTAACGTAAATATAAATTCTATATAAATTCATATAAATTAAATAAATATAAATCTCACAGGTCGGTTCCCACAGAGGGGGGGTGCCTCCCCACACGCTCAGCACCCGCACAGGACCAGCTAGTGGGGGGTGCCTCCCCACACGCTCAGCTCCCACACAGGACCAGCTAGGGGGGGGGGGTGCCTCCCCCACGCTCAGCTCCCACACAGGACCAGCTAGGGGGGGGGATGCCTCCCCCACGCTCAGCACCCACACAGGACCAGCTAGGGGGGGGTGGTGCCTCCCCCACGCTCAGCTCCCACACAGGACCAGCTAGGGGGGGGGGGTGCCTCCCCCACGCTCAGCTCCCACACAGGACCAGCTAGGGGGCGTGGTGCCTCCCCCACGCTCAGCTCCCACTCAGGACCAGCTGGGGGGAGGGGTGGTGCTTCCCCCACGCTCAGCTCCCACACAGGACCAGCTAGGGGGGGGGGTGGTGCCTCCCCCACGCTCAGCTCCCACACAGGACCACCTACGGGGGGGGGTTGTGCCTCCCCCACACTCAGCTCCCACACAGGACCAGCTAGGGGGGGGTGCCTCCCCCACGCTCAGCTCCCACACAGGACCAGCTAGGGGGGGGGTGCCTCCCCCACGCTCAGCTCCCACACAGGACCAGCTAGGGGGGGGGGGTGCCTCCCCCACGCTCAGCTCCCACACAGGACCAGCTAGGGGGGGGGGTGCCTCCCCCACGCTCAGCTACCACACAGGACCAGCTAGGGGGGAGGGATGCCTCCCCCACGCTCAGCTCCCACACAGGACCAGCAAGGGGGGGGGTGCCTCCCCCACGCTCAGCTCCCACACAGGACCAGCTAGGGGGGGGTGCCTCCCCCACGCTCAGCTACCACACAGGACCAGCTAAGGGGGGGTGGTGCCTCCCCCACGCTCAGCTCCCACACAGGACCAGCTAGGGGGGTGGTGCCTCCCCCACGCTCAGCTCCCACACAGGACCAGCTAGGGGGGGGGTGGTGGTGCCTCCCCCATGCTCAGACCCCACACAGGACCAGCTAGGGGGGGGGGTGCCTCCCCCACGCTCAGCTCCCACACAGGACCAGCTAGGGGTGGTGGTGCCTCCCTCACGCTCAGCTCCCACACAGGACCAGCTAGGGGGGGGGTGGTGCCTCCCCCACGCTCAGCTCCCACACAGGACCAGCTAGGGGTGGTGGTGCCTCCCTCACGCTCAGCTCCCACACAGGACCAGCTAGGGGGGGGTGGTGCCTCCCCCACGCTCAGCACCCACACAGGACCAGCTAGGGGGGGGGGGGGGTGGTGCCTCCCCCACGCTCAGCTCCCACACAGGACCAGCTTGGGGGGGGGTGCCTCCCCCACGCTCAGCTCCCACACAGGACCAGCTAGGGGGGGGGGTGGTGCCTCCCCCACGCTCAGCACCCACACAGGACCAGCTAGGGTGGGGGGTGGTGCCTCCCCCACGCTCAGCTCCCACACAGGACCAGCTTGGGGGGGGGTGCCTCCCCCACGCTCAGCTCCCACACAGGACCAGCTAGGGGGGGGGGGTGATGGTGCCTCCCCCACGCTCAGCTAACACACAGGACCAGCTAGGGGGGGGGGGGGTGCCACCCCCACGCTCAGCTCCCACACAGGACCAGCTAGGGGGGGGTGGTGCCTCCCCCACGCTCAGCTCCCACACAGGACCAGCTAGGGGGGGGTGCCTCCCCCACGCTCAGCTACCACACAGGACCAGCTAGGGGGGGGGGGTGGTGCCTCCCCCACGCTCAGCTCCCGCACAGGACCAGCTAGGGGGGGGGGGTGGTGCCTCCCCCACGCTCAGCTCCCACACAGGACCAGCTAGGGGGGGGTGCCTCCCCCACGCTCAGCTCCCACACAGGACCAGCTAGGGGGGGGTGGTGCCTCCCCCACGCTCAGCTCCCGCACAGGACCAGCTAGGGGGGGGGGTGGTGCCTCCCCCACGCTCAGCTCCCACACAGGACCAGCTAGGGGGGGGGGTGCCTCCCCCACGCTCAGCGCCCACACAGGACCAGCTAGGGGGGGGGTGGTGCCTCCCCCACGCTCAGCTCCCACACAGGACCAGCTAGGGGGGGGGTGCCTCCCCCACGCTCAGCTCCCACACAGGACCAGCTAGGGGGGGGGTGGTGCCTCCCCCACGCTCTGCTCCCACACAGGACCAGCTAGGGGGGGGGTGCCTCCCCCACGCTCAGGTCCCACACAGGACCAGCTAGGGGGGGGGGTGCCTCCCCCACGCTCTGCTCCCACACAGGACCAGCTAGGGGGGGGGGGGTGCCTCCCCCACGCTCAGGTCCCACACAGGACTAGCTAGGGGGGGGGTGGTGCCTCCCCCACGCTCTGCTCCCACACAGGACCAGCTAGGGGGGGGTGGTGCCTCCCTCACGCTCAGCTCCCACACAGGACCAGCTAGGGGGGGGGGGTGCCTCCCCCACGCTCAGCTCCCACACAGGACCAGCTAGGGGGGGGGGCCTCGCCCACGCTCAGCTCCCACACAGGACCAGCTAGGGGGGGGGGTGCCTCCCCCACGCTCAGCTCCCACACAGGACCAGCTAGGGGGGGGTGCCTCCCCCACGCTCAGCTCCCACACAGGACCAGCTAGGGGGGTGGTGCCTCCCCCACGCTCAGCTCCCACACAGGACCAGCTAGGGGGGGGGGGGTGCCTCCCCCACGCTCAGCTCCCACACAGGACCAGCTAGTGGGGGGTGCCTCCCCCACGCTCAGCTCCCACACAGGACCAGCTAGGGGGGGGTGCCTCCCCCACGCTCAGCTCCCACACAGGACCAGCTAGGGGGGTGGTGCCTCCCCCACGCTCAGCTCCCACACAGGACCAGCTAGGGGGGGGGGTGCCTCCCCCACGCTCAGCTCCCACACAGGACCAGCTGGGGGGGGGGGTGCCTCCCCCACGCTCAGCTCCCACACAGGACCAGCTAGGGGGGGGGGTGGTGCCTCCTCCACGCTCAGCACCCACACAGGACCAGCTAGGGGGGGGGGGGTGGTGCCTCCCCCACGCTCAGCTCCCACACAGAACCAGCTAGGGGGGGGGGTTAGGGTGCCTCCCCCACGCTCAGCTCCCAAACAGGACCAGCTAGGGGGGGGGGTGCCTCCCCCACGCTCAGCTCCCACACAGGACCAGCTAGGGGGGGGGGGGTGGTGCCTCCCCCACGCTCAGCTCCCACACAGGACCAGCTAGGGGGGGGGGGGCCTCCCCCACGCTCAGCTCCCACACAGGACCAGCTAGGGGGGGGTGCCTCCCCCACGCTCAGCTACCACACAGGACCAGCTAGGGGGGGGGGGTGGTGGTGCCTCCCTCACGCTCAGCTCCCACACAGGACCAGCTAGGGGGGGGGTGCCTCCCCCACGCTCAGCTCCCACACAGGACCAGCTAGGGGGGGGGTGGTGCCTCCCCCACGCTCAGCTCCCACACAGGACCAGCCAGGGGGGGGGTGCCTCCCCCACGCTCAGCTCCCACACAGGACCAGCTAGGGGGGGGGGGGTGGTGCCTCCCCCACGCTCAGCTCCCACACAGGACCAGCTAGGGGGGGGGTGGTGCCTCCCCCACGCTCAGCTCCCACACAGGACCAGCTAGGGGGGGGTGCCTCCCCCACGCTCAGCTCCCACACAGGACCAGCTAGGGGGGGGGTGCCTCCCCCACGCTCAGCTCCCACACAGGACCAGCTAGGGGGGGGTGCCTCCCCCACTCTCAGGTCCCACACAGGACCAGCTAGGGGGGGGGGTGGTGCCTCCCCCATGCTCTGCTCCCACACAGGACCAGCTAGGGGGGGGTGCCTCCCCCACGCTCAGGTCCCACACAGGACCAGCTAGGGGGGGGGGGTGCCTCCCCCACGCTCAGCTCCCACACAGGACCAACTAGGAGGGTGGTGCCTCCCCCACGCTCAGCTCCCACACAGGACCAGCTAGGGGGGGGGTGCCTCCCCCACGCTCAGGTCCCACACAGGACCAGCTGGGGGGGGGTGCCTCCCCCATGCTCAGCTCCCATACAACACAAGCAGGGGGGGGGTGGTGCCTCCCCCACACTCAGCTCCCCCACAGGACCAGCTAGGGGGGGGAGTGGTGCCTCCCCCACGCTCAGCACCCACACAGAACCAGCTGGGGGGGGTGCCTTCCCCACGCTCAGCTCCCACACAGGACCAGCTAGGGGGGGGGGGGGTGCCTCCCCCACGCTCAGCTCCCATACAGGACCAGCTGGGGGGGGGTGCCTCCCCCACACTCAGCTCCCACACAGGACCAGCTAGGGGGGGGGGGGCCTCCCCCACGCTCAGCTCCCACACAGGACCAGCTAGGGGGGGGGGTGCCTCCCCCACGCTCAGGTCCCACACAGGACCAGCTAGGGGGGGGGGGTGGTGGTGCCTCCCCCACGCTCAGCTCCCACACAGGACCAGCTAGGGGGGGGGGTGGCGCCTCCCCTACGCTCAGCTCCCACACAGGACCAGCTAGGGGGGGGGTGCCTCCCCCACGCTCAGCTCCCACACAGGACCAGCTAGGGGGGGGTGGTGCCACCCCCACGCTCAGGTCCCACACAGGACCAGCTGGGGGGGGGGGGTGCCTCCCCCATGCTCAGCTCCCACACAGGACAAGCAAGGGGGGGGGTGCCTCCCCCACGCTCAGCTCCCCCACAGGACCAGCTAGGGGGGGGAGTGGTGCCTCCCCCACGCTCAGCACCCACACAGAACCAGCTGGGGGGGGGGGTGCCTTCCCCACGCTCAGCTCCCACACAGGACCAGCTAGGGGGGGGGGTGGTGCCTCCCCCACGCTCAGCTCCCACACAGGACCAGCTAGGGGGGGGGGTGCCTCCCCCACGCTCAGCTCACACACAGGACCAGCTAGGAGGGGGGGGTGCCTCCCCCACGCTCAGCTCCCACACAGGACCAGCTAGGGGGGGGGGTGCCTCCCCCACGCTCAGCTCACACACAGGACCAGCTAGGAGGGGGGTGCCTCCCCCACGCTCAGCTCCCACACAGGACCAGCTAGGGGGGGGGTGGTGGTGCCTCCCCCAAGCTCAGCTCCCACACAGGACCAGCTAGGGGGGGGGGGGTGGCGCCTCCCCCACGCTCAGCTCCCACACAGGACCAGCTAGGGGGGGGGGTGGTGGTGCCTCCCCCATGCTCAGCTCCCACACAGGACCAGCTAGGGGGGGGGTGCCTCCCTCACGCTCAGCTCCCACACAGGACCAGCTAGGGGGGGGGGTGCCTCCCCCACGCTCAGCTCCCACACAGGACCAGCTAGGGGGGGGGTGGTGCCTCCCCCACGCTCAGCTCCCACACAGGACCAGCTAGGGGGGGGGGTGGTGCCTCCCCCACGCTCAGTTCCCACACAGGACCAGCTAGGGGGGGGTGGTGCCTCCCCCACGCTCAGCTCCCACACAGGACCAGCTAGGGGGGGGGGTGCCTCCCACACTCCTGTGCTTGCAACAGTCACTTGTTGCACACATGTGTGCCGCCCTTGCAGGAGCCAGAACTGTCAGGTGTGCACCAGTTGCCTAGAGCAGCAGACCTCACATCCCCAGCTAGAGCAGCAGACCTCACATCCCCAGCTAGAGCGGCAGACCTCACATCCCCAGCTAGAGCAGCAGACCTCACATCCCCAGCTAGAGCAGCAGACCTCACATCCCCAGCTAGAGCAGCAGACCTCACATCCCCAGCTAGAGCAGCTGACCCCACATCCCCAGCTAGAGCAGCAGACCTCACATCCCCAGCTAGAGCGGCAGACCCCACATCCCCAGCTAGAGCGGCAGACCTCACATCCCCAGCTAGAGCAGCAGACCTCACATCCCCAGCTAGAGCAGCAGACCTCACATCCCCAGCTAGAGCAGCAGACCTCACATCCCCAGCTAGAGCAGCAGACCTCACATCCCCAGCTAGAGCAGCAGACCTCACATCCCCAGCTAGAGCAGCAGACCTCACATCCCCAGCTAGAGCAGCAGACCCCACATCCCCAGCTAGAGCGGCAGACCCCACATCCCCAGCTAGAGCGGCAGACCCCACATCCCCAGCTAGAGCGGCAGACCTCACATCCCCAGCTAGAGCAGCAGACCTCACATCCCCAGCTAGAGCAGCAGACCTCACATCCCCAGCTAGAGCAGCAGACCTCACATCCCCAGCTAGAGCAGCAGACCCCACATCCCCAGCTAGAGCGGCAGACCCCACATCCCCAGCTAGAGCGGCAGACCTCACATCCCCAGCTAGACCAGCAGACCTCACATCCCCAGCTAGAGCAGCAGACCTCACATCCCCAGCTAGAGCAGCAGACCTCACATCCCCAGCTAGAGCAGCAGACCTCACATCCCCAGCTAGAGCAGCAGACCCCACATCCCCAGCTAGAGCAGCAGACCCCACATCCCCAGCTAGAGCAGCAGACCCCACATCCCCAGCTAGAGCGGTATACCTCACATCCCCAGCTAGAGCAGCAGACCTCACATCCCCAGCTAGAGCAGCAGACCTCACATACCCAGCTAGAGCAGCAGACCTCACATCCCCAGCTAGAGCAGCAGACCTCACATCCCCAGCTAGAGCAGCAGACCCCACATCCCCAGCTAGAGCAGCAGACCCCACATCCCCAGCTACAGCAGCAGACCTCACATCCCCAGCTAGAGCAGCAGACCTCACATCCCCAGCTAGAGCGGCAGACCTCACATCCCCAGCTAGAGCGGCAGACCTCACATCCCCAGCTACAGCAGCAGACCCCACATCCCCAGCTAGAGCGGCAGACCTCACATCCCCAGCTAGAGCGGCAGACCTCACATCCCCAGCTAGAGCAGCAGACCCCACATCCCCAGCTAGAGCAGCAGACCCCACATCCCCAGCTAGAGCAGCAGACCTCACATCCCCAGCTAGAGCAGCAGACCTCACATCCCCAGCTAGAGCAGCAGACCTCACATCCCCAGGTAGAGCAGCAGACCCCACATCCCCAGCTAGAGCAGCAGACCCCACATCCCCAGCTAGAGCGGCAGACCTCACATCCCCAGCTAGAGCAACAGACCTCACATCCCCAGGTAGAGCAGCAGACCTCACATCCCCAGCTAGAGCAGCAGACCTCACATCCCCAGCTAGAGCAGCAGACCTCACATCCCCAGCTAGAGCAGCAGACCCCACATCCCCAGCTAGAGCAGCAGACCCCACATCCCCAGCTAGAGCAGCAGACCCCACATCCCCAGCTACAGCAGCAGACCTCACATCCCCAGCTACAGCAGCAGACCTCACATCCCCAGCTAGAGCAGCAGACCTCACATCCAAAGCTAGAGCGGCAGACCTCACATCCCCAGCTAGAGCGGCAGACCTCACATCCCCAGCTAGAGCGGCAGACCTCACATCCCCAGCTACAGCAGCAGACCCCACATCCCCAGCTAGAGCGGCAGACCTCACATCCCCAGCTAGAGCGGCAGACCTCACATCCCCAGCTAGAGCAGCAGACCTCACATCCCCAGCTAGAGCAGCAGACCCCACATCCCCAGCTAGAGCGGCAGACCTCACATCCCCAGCTAGAGCGGCAGACCTCACATCCCCAGCTAGAGCGGCAGACCTCACATCCCCAGCTAGAGCAGCAGACCTCACATCCCCAGCTAGAGCAGCAGACCCCACATCCCCAGCTAGAGCGGCAGACCTCACATCCCCAGCTAGAGCGGCAGACCTGACATCCCCAGCTAGAGCAGCAGACCTCACATCCCCAGCTAGAGCGGCAGACCTCACATCCCCAGCTAGAGCAGCAGACCTCACATCCCCAGCTAGAGCAGCAGACCTCACATCCCCAGCTAGAGCAGCAGACCTCACATCCCCAGCTAGAGCAGCAGACCTCACATCCCCAGCTAGAGCAGCAGACCTCACATCCCCAGCTAGAGCAGCAGACCTCACATCCCCAGCTAGAGCGGCAGACCTCACATCCCCAGCTAGAGCAGCAGACCTCACATCCCCAGCTAGAGCAGCAGACCTCACATCCCCAGCTAGAGCAGCAGACCTCGCATCCCCAGCTAGAGCGACAGACCTCACATCCCCAGCTAGAGCAGCAGACCTCACATCCCCAGCTAGAGCAGCAGACCTCACATCCCCAGCTAGAGCAGCAGACCCCACATCCCCAGCTAGAGCGGCAGACCTCACATCCCCAGCTAGAGCAGCAGACCTCACATCCCCAGCTAGAGCAGCAGACCTCACATCCCCAGCTAGAGCAGCAGACCTCACATCCCCAGCTAGAGCGGCAGACCTCACATCCCCAGCTACAGCAGCAGACCCCACATCCCCAGCTAGAGCGGCAGACCTCACATCCCCAGCTAGAGCGGCAGACCTCACATCCCCAGCTAGAGCAGCAGACCTCACATCCCCAGCTAGAGCAGCAGACCCCACATCCCCAGCAAGAGCGGCAGACCTCACATCCCCAGCTAGAGCGGCAGACCTCACATCCCCAGCTAGAGCAGCAGACCTCACATCCCCAGCTAGAGCAGCAGACCCCACATCCCCAGCTAGAGCAGCAGACCTCACATCCCCAGCTAGAGCAGCAGACCTCACATCCCCAGCTAGAGCAGCAGACCTCACATCCCCAGCTAGAGCAGCAGACCTCACATCCCCAGCTAGAGCAGCAGACCTCACATCCCCAGCTAGAGCAGCAGACCTCACATCCCCAGCTAGAGCAGCAGACCTCACATCCCCAGCTAGAGCAGCAGACCCCACATCCCCAGCTAGAGCAGCAGACCTCACATCCCCAGCTAGAGCGGCAGACCTCACATCCCCAGCTAGAGCAGCAGACCTCACATCCCCAGCTAGAGCAGCAGACCTCACATCCCCAGCTAGAGCAGCAGACCTCACATCCCCAGCTAGAGCAGCAGACCTCACATCCCCAGCTAGAGCAGCAGACCTCACATCCCCAGCTAGAGCAGCAGACCTCACATCCCCAGCTAGAGCAGCAGACCTCACATCCCCAGCTACAGCAGCAGACCTCACATCCCCAGCTAGAGCAGTGCAGACCCCACATCCCCAGCTAGAGCAGCAGACCTCACATCCCCAGCTAGAGCGGCAGACCTCACATCCCCAGCTAGAGCAGCAGACCTCACATCCCCAGCTAGAGCAGCAGACCTCACATCCCCAGCTAGAGCAGCAGACCTCACATCCCCAGCTAGAGCAGCAGACACCACATCCCCAGCTAGAGCAGCAGACCTCACATCCCCAGCTAGAGCAGCAGACCTCACATCCCCAGCTAGAGCAGCAGACCTCACATCCCCAGCTAGAGCAGCAGACCTCACATCCCCAGCTAGAGCAGCAGACCTCAAATCCCCAGCTAGAGCAGCAGACCTCACATCCCCAGCTAGAGCAGCAGACCTCACATCCCCAGCTAGAGCAGCAGACCTCACATCCCCAGCTAGAGCAGCAGACCTCACATCCCCAGCTAGAGCGGCAGACCTCACATCCCCAGTATTGTCTGGGGAGTTGCGAGGTACGCCGCGCACGACGCTCGTACGTGCACCACGTACTTAGGCAGGGCGAGGGAGCAGGAGGTGCCAAGGACAGGAAGTTACACCATGCAGGTAGTCAGCAGCCGGCGGACGTGACTAACCTCCTCCCACACGTCACCTCACACACCACAGTCTCTGCCACACAACTTGACAACACAGCCTCACTCACTCAAGTATATTGTTAACTTCTTCCCACACTCCCCGCCTTACCCTTGTCATCTTCATAAGTTAATTATTAATTTTGTCATGTGGGGCGAGTTTATTGGTCAGCGCCACTCATCCTGTGAGTGGACACACCGCCTTAGTGACAGTATTGGGCAGCTCCACTCATCCTGTGAGTGGACACACCGCCATAGTGACAGTATTGGGCAGCGTCACTCATCCTGTGAGTGGACACACCGCCATAGTGACAGTATTGGGCAGCGTCACACATCCTGTGAGTGGACACACCACCATAGTGACAGTATTGGGCAGCGCCACTCATCCTGTGAGTGGACACACCGCCATAGTGACAGTATTGGGCAGCGTCACTCATCCTGTGAGTGGACACACCGCCATAGTGACAGTATTGGGCAGCGCCACTCATCCTGTGAGTGGACACACCGCCATAGTGACAGTATTGGGCAGCGTCACTCATCCTGTGAGTGGACACACCGCCATAGTGATAGTATTGGGCAGCGTCACTCATCCTGTGAGTGGACACACCGCCATAGTGACAGTATTGGGCAGCGCCACTCATCCTGTGAGTGGACACTCCGCCATAGTGACAGTATTGGGCAGCGTCACTCATCCTGTGAGTGGACACACCGCCATAGTGACAGTATTGGGCAGCGTCACTCATCCTGTGAGTGGACACACCGCCATAGTGACAGTATTGGGCAGCGCCACTCATCCTGTGAGTGGACACACCGCCATAGTGACAGTATTGGGCAGCGCCACTCATCCTGTGAGTGGACACACCGCCATAGTGACAGTATTGGGCAGCGCCACTCATCCTGTGAGTGGACACACCGCCATAGTGACAGTATTGGGCAGCGCCACTCATCCTGTGAGTGGACACACCGCCATAGTGACAGTATTGGGCAGCGCCACTCATCTTGTGAGTGGACACACCGCCATAGTGACAGTATTGGGCAGCGCCACTCATCCTGTGAGTGGACACACCGTCATAGTGACAGTATTGGGCAGCGCCACTCATCATGTGAGTGGACACACCGCCATAGTGACAGTATTGGGCAGCGCCACTCATCCTGTGAGTGGACACAACGCCATAGTGACAGTATTGGGCAGCGCCACTCATCCTGTGAGTGGACACACCGCCATAGTGACAGTATTGGTCAGCGCCACTCATCCTGTGAGTGGACACACCGCCATAGTGACAGTATTGGGCAGCGCCACTCATCCTGTGAGTGGACACACCGTCATAGTGACAGTATTGGGCAGCGTCACTCATCCTGTGAGTGGACACACCGCCATAGTGACAGTATTGGGCAGCGCCACTCATCGTGTGAGTGGACACAACGCCATAGTGACAGTATTGGGCAGCGCCACTCATCGTGTGAGTAAGACACAACGCCATAGTGATAGTATTGGGCAGCGTCACTCATCCTGTGAGTTGACACACCGCCATAGTTACAGTATTGGGCAGCGCCACTCATCCTGTGAGTGGACACACCGCCATAGTGATAGTATTGGGCAGCGTCACTCATCCTGTGAGTTGACACACCTCCATAGTTACAGTATTGGGCAGCGCCACTCATCCTGTGAGTAGACACAACGCCATAGTGACAGTATTGGGCAGCGCCAGTCATCCTGTGAGTGGACACACCACCATAGTGACATTATTGGGCAGCGCCACTCATCCTGTGAGTAGACACAACGCCATAGTGATAGTATTGGGCAGCGCCACTCATCCTGTGAGTGGACACACCGCCATAGTGACAGTATTGGGCAGCGCCACTCATCCTGTGAGTAGACACACCGCCATAGTGACAGTATTGGGCAGCGTCACTCATCCTGTATGTGGACAAACCCGCTGGGTTGTTCATCTTGTCACTTGTACACAGGCACAGCTGGGACTTGCTTAACTGTCCCAAGTTAACAGCTTATCAAGCAAGAAGATTAACATCTGTCAACCCTTAAAATCTTACGTTATCTTGCGGGTGCAAAATGGGGAAATCTTTTTAAGAGCAGTATCAATATTTCACAAATAGTGTTTTCTTAACTTAAACAATGTGGGGTTTATTATTCTACACATATTTCTAATGTCTCTTAGATGTTCACATTCTCTCAGGTAGTGGTCAAGGCGGTGTCCATCACTCTCATCACAGAATCTGCAACTCCGCGGCTCAGCTGTTGTTTCCATTCCAAATCTCTATTGATATTTGTATTAAAGACAGATTCTCGCTATTACCGATTCTCTCCCGCGGCCACATCCTCTTCGTTCGTCTATAATGATTGGGATTGCCAGCTGCAACTATGTTGTACCATCATACAGATTCGCTGATTTGTGCTTCTATCCTCCTTTCCTCAGTTACCTTGGCACGGTGATGTTGCCTGACAATACCCAGGGTCATTGGGCTTCCGTATGGGAATAATTATTGCGTATTTCCATTATGTGGGCAACACTCCACTTAGGAATGACTTGTTAAACAGGTGGAATAGTGGATTCCCAGACACCTCACACAGTGCATTATGTCGCAGGTGATGCCATCTTCACCAGGTGCTGTACTTTTACCCTTTTTCATAGCCCCCCTTACCTCCTGGGCTGTGGTTGGTTCCCCTTATTCGTCATCACTAGCCTGTGCTCTTGTTATCCTAATTCTTCTGTCATCATGTCGCAGGAGCTGTTCCCTGCTGATTTCCGCAGGGAGGGAGGAGGAAGATGCTGCATCACTCCTTTGTGAATTAGTTCCTCAGCCTTACCCTGGGGGTCTTTGTGAGCCGCAGGCCGGGTTCTGCCCACATTAGCTACCTGAATTTTTGCCCACACTTGTCTTGCAGATGTTTTTCTTCCACTGGAGATAGTAAAGTTAAGCCATTGTCATTCCTGCTCTTTAATCTTCTCTTCTCTGGCAACTTAACACACAGTTTTAAACAGCTCTTGGTTGCTTTCAGTGAGATATCTCCAATACTCTCTACTCATGTCTCTTACATTTGCATTGAGCATCTTTATGTAATCGTCCTCATATCATTGTATTTTCTTACTTTGAGGGTTACTTCGCCCAGTCGTACTGCTCGGAACTCTGAGACAGCTCTCAATTTGTTTATTAAGGTCATCAACAAGTGTATCAATGTCTTCTGGGATTTGGCATTCCGTGAACCAGTCACTCATCTTGTTTATGAAGTGCGGCCTCATATCCGGTCCTAGTGATAACCTTTTTCTTTTATTTGTCTCTATCCTTCTCTTGCTCATGTCGTTGGTGGTAATCAGTGCCCAGTGAAACAGAGTGACAGTTTCCGTCCATTGACATTGGGCTGATGGCAGTTGGCACCAAAGTGTGGGTGTCTGGCATTAAGGTCACCGACCAGCAAGGTAGGTTCTTCATGAACAAATTTAGGCAGTGTGTCAAGGTCAAGTTTAGTCTGTGGCACATATAGGTTGATCATATGAAGGGAATTATTGTTTAAGTGAAGGGTTATCCCCAATGATTCATACTCATCCCCCATGTGCAGGTCATCAATAATCTGTGCGGGAATGTTGTTGTTTACAAAAGTGATGAGACCCCGTTTTCTTCCCCAGAGGCAGGGAGAACTTGCGATAACCGCTGAATCTTTGGTTGAAGTCATCACCCACCAGCGTCTCCTGTAGCACTATGACGTCAGTTTGGTGTTCACGGACGTACTGTATGATGTCATTAAATCTATTCCGAACTCCATTGCAGTTCCATTGTAGTATAGTGAGATGTTCTTCGATGTGATTATCCATTTTGAGGTTGTTTGTCATCAGATGCGCTATGCGTGTAATTATTATGTTCACGTGTGTTATCGTGTATTCCATGGTGTCTGGTGTTGCTGTCTGCACTGGTGTTGCTGCGTACACTGTTGTGTTGGTGTCCTTGTTGTGTCTGCTGACGTACCTCGGCAGCATGTGTCGCATCATCTTGCACCAGGTTCTGGCTTCCAGACCTCCACTTGACGAACTCTGCTGTTGCAGGATTTTGAGCATTTGGTCCTAAGTCGTCTTAATCTGGCAGAGGGCTTTCTCAAGTTCCGTTTGCTTTTGTAATATTTGGCGGACGACTGGACGAGCTTGTATCATATGGTTTAATATTGCTTTGACACAAGCCAGAGTGACGACCTCCTGGGGGTCAGGATAGGGGTCAGGATGGAGGTCAGTAGGTGGGGCAGTGGCAGTGTGGGTGGCTGGTGTGCCTGGAGGGGGAGACGGTTGGGAGACAGAGGAGAGGTCTAGTTCATTGGTAGGGGTTCGGGGGTCGGGTGGTGGTGTGACACCTTGGGTAGACCTTCACATCATTCCTCTCATGGCACCGGTAGCAGCAGCACGTGGCGCTCACAGAGAGATCTAGGCGGTACGCTGTTTGAGCGCCCCGCACCTGCAACCACCTGCCCCTGCATATTACTGTTTCATGGGACCACCGTTTAGAACTGTCTGACATCACAACCATCACTGTGATCAGCAACATGGCTTCAGCACAAGTAGCACCTGTTGCTAACTTGCGCCGCAGCGGTCAGCCGCCGCATGGTCGGCCCCCACATGCATATTCTCATGGCAACTATGTGGGGCCACATTCTTAGTGTGGTAACTATCTGGGGCCACATTCTTAGTGTGGTAACTATCTGGGGCCACATTCTTAGTGTGGTAACTATCTGGGGTCACATTCTTAGTGTGGTAACTATCTGGGGCCACATTCTTAGTGTGGTAACTATCTGGGGCCACATTCTTAGCGTGGTAACTATCTGGGGCCACATTCTTAGTGTGGTAACTATCTGGGGCCACATTCTTAGTGTGGTAACTATCTGGGGCCACATTCTTAGTGTGGTAACTATCTGGGGCCACATTCTTAGTGTGGTAACTATGTGGGGCCACATTCTTAGTGTGGTAACTATCTGGGGCCACATTCTTAGTGTGGTAACTATCTGGGGCCACATTCTTAGTGTGGTAACTATCTGGGGCCACATTCTTAGTGTGGTAACACTATCTGGGGCCACATTCTTAGTGTGGTAACTATCTGGGGCCACATTCTTAGTGTGGTAACTATCTGGGGCCACATTCTTAGTGTGGTAACTATCTGGGGCCACATTCTTAGTGTGGTAACTATCTGGGCCACATTCTTAGTGTGGTAACTATATGGGGCCACATTCTTAGTGTGGTAACTATCTGGGGCCACATTCTTAGTGTGGTAACTATCTGGGGCCACATTCTTAGTGTGGTAACTATCTGGGGCAACATTCTTAGCGTGGTAACTATCTGGGGCCACATTCTTAGCGTGGTAACTATCTGGGGCCACATTCTTAGTGTGGTAACTATCTGGGGCCACATTCTTAGTGTGGTAACTATCTGGGGCCACATTCTTAGTGTGGTAACTATCTGGGGCCACATTCTTAGTGTGGTAACTATCTGGGGCCAAATTCTTAGTGTGGTAACTATCTGGGGCCACATTCGTAGCGTGGTAACTATCTGGGGCCACATTCTTAGTGTGGTAACTATCTGGGGCCACATTCTTAGTGTGGTAACTATCTGGGGACACTTAGTGTGGTAACCCTATCTGGGGCCACATTCTTAACGTGGTAACTATCTGGGGCCCCATTCTTAGTGTAGTAACTATCTGGGGCTACATTCTTAGTGTAGTAACTATCTGGGGCTACATTCTTAGTGTGGTAACTATCTAGGGCCACATTCTTAGTGTAGGAACTATCTGGTGCCACATTCTTAGTGTTGTAACTATCTGTGGCCACATTCTTAGCGTGGTAACTATCTGGGGCCAAACTCTTAGCGTGGTAACTATCTGGGGCCACATTCTTTGTGTGGTAACTATCTGTGGCCAAATTCTTTGGGTGGTAACGATCTGGGGCCAAATTCTTAGTGTGGTAACTATCTGGGGCAACATTCTTAGTGTGGTAACTATCTGGGGCAACATTCGTAGCATGGAAACTATCTGGGGCCACATTCTTAGCGTGGTAACTATCTGGGGCAACATTCTTAACGTGGTAACTATCTGGGGCCACATTTTTAGTGTGGTAACTTTATCTGGGGCCACATTCTTAGCGTGGAAACTATCTGGGGGCCACATTCTTAGGGTGTTAACTATCTGGGGCGACATTCTTAGTGTGGTAACACTATCTGGGGCCACATTCATAGAGTGGTGACTATCTGGGGCTACATTCTTAGCGTGGTAACTACCTCGGGCCACATTCTTAGCGTGGTAACTATGTGGGGCAACATTCTTAACGTCGTAACTATCTGGGGCCATATTTTTAGTGTGGTAACTTTATCTGGGGCCACATTCTTTGCGTGGTAACTATCTAGGGCCTCATTCTTAGTGTGGTAACCCCATCTGGGGCCACATTCTTAACGAGGTAACTACTTGGGGCCACATTCTTAGCATGGTAACTATCTGGGGCAACATTCGTAGCATGGTAACTAACTGGGGCCAAATTCTTTGTGTGGTTACTCTCTGGGGCCACATTCGTAGTGTGGTAACTATCTGGGTCCACATTCTTAGTGTGGGAACCCTATCTAGGGCCACATTCTTAGTGTGATAACTATCTGGGGCCACATTCTTAGGGTGATAACTATCTGGGGCCACATTCTTAGTGTGGTAACTATCTGTGGCCACATTCTTAGCGTGGTAACTATCTGGGGCCACATTCTTAGTGTGGTAACTATCTGTGGCCACATTCTTAGCGTGGTAACTATCTGGGGCCACATTCTTATTGTGGTAACCATCTGGGGCCACATTCTTATTGTGGTAAGTATCTGGGGCCATATTCCTAGTATGGTAACTATCTGGGGCCACATTCCTAGTGTGGTAACTATCTGGGGCCACATTCTTAGCGTAGTAACTATCTGGGGCCACATCCTCTGCGTGGTAATTATATGGGGCCACATTCGTAGCATGGTAACTATCTGGGGCAACATTCTTAGCGTGGTAACATTTTTGGGCCACATTTTTAGTGTGGTAACCCTATCTGGGGCCACATTCTTAGCGTGGTAGCTATCTGGGGGCCACATTCTTAGCGTGTTAACTTTCTGGGGCCACAATCTTAGCGTGGTAACTACCTTGGGCCATATTCTTAGCGTGGTAACTATCTGGGGCCACATTCTAAACATGGTAACTATATGGGGCCACATTCGTAGCATGGTAACCATCTGGGTTCACATTCTTAGCGTGGTAACTATCTGGGGCCACATTCTTAGTGTGGTAACTATCTTGGGCCACATTCTTAGTGTGATAACTATCTGGGGCCACATTCTTAGCATTGTAACTATCTGGGGCCACATTCTCAGCGAGGTAACTATCTGGGGCTACATTCCTTACGTGGTAACTATCTGGGGCCACATTCTTAGTGTGGTAACTATCTGTGGCCACATTCTTAGCGTGGTAACTATCTGGGGCCACATTCTTATTGTGGTAACCATCTGGGGCCACATTCTTATTGTGGTAAGTATCTGGGGCCATATTCCTAGTATGGTAACTATCTGGGGCCACATTCCTAGTGTGGTAACTATCTGGGGCCACATTCTCAGCGTGGTAACTATCTGGGGCCACATTCTCAGCGAGGTAACTATCTTGGGCCACATTCTTAGTGTGATAACTATCTGGGGCCACATTCTTAGCATTGTAACTATCTGGGGCCACATTCGTAGCATGGTAACTATCTGGGGCAACATTCGTAGCATGGTAACTATCTGGGGCCACATTCGTAGCGTGGTAACTATCTGGGGCCACATTCTTAGCGTGGTAACTAACTGGGGCCACATTCTTAGTGTGGTAACACTATCTGGAGCCACATTCTTAGTGTGGTAACACTATCAGGGGCCATATTTTTAGCGTGGTAACATTCTGGGGCCACATTCTTAGCGTGGTAACTATCTGGGGCCACATTCTTAGCGTGGTAACAATCTGGGGCCACATTCTTAGTGTGATAACTATCTGGGGCCACATTCTTAGTGTGGTAACTATATGGGTGCACATTCTTAGCGCGTCAACCCTATCTAGGGCCACATTCTTAGTGTAGGAACTATCTGGTGCCACATTCTTAGTGTTGTAACTATCTGGGGCTACATTCTTTGTGTGGTAACTATCTGTGGCAAAATTCTTTGCGTGGTAACGGTCTGGGACCACATTCGTATTGTGGTAACCCTATCTGGGGCCACATTCTTACCGTGGTAACTCTCTGGGGCACCATTCTTAGCGTGGTAACTATCTGGGTCCACATTCTTAGCATGGTAACAATCTGGGGCCACATTCTTAGCGTGGTAACTATCTGGGGTCACATTCCTAGTGTGGCAACCCTATCTGGGGCCACATTCGTAGCGTGGTAACCATCTGGGGCCACAATCTCAGCGTGGTAACTATCTGGGGCCACATTCTTAATGAGGTAACTATCTGGGGCCACATTCTTAGCGTGGTAACTATCTGGGGCCACATTCTTAGCGTCGTAACTATGTGGGGCCACAATCTCAGCGTGGTAACTATCTGGGGCCACATTCTTAATGAGGTAACTATCTGGGGCCACATTCTTAGCATGGTAACTATCTGGGGCAACATTCGTAGTGTGGTAACTATCTGGGACCACATTCTTAGTGTGGGAACCCTATCTAGGGCCACATTCTTAGTGTGGTAACACTATCTGGAGCCACACTCTTAGTGTGGTAACACTATCAGGGGCCATATTCTTAGCGTGGTAACAATCTGGGGCCACATTCTAAGTGTGGTAACCCTGTCTGGGGCCACATTCTTTGTGTGGTAACTATCTGGGGCCACATTCTTAGCGTGGTAACTATTTGGGCTACATTCTTAGTGTGGTAACTATCTGGGGCCCCATTCTTAACGTGGTAACTATCTGGGGCCCCATTCTTAGTGTGGTAACTATCTGGGGCTACATTCTTAGTGTGGTAACTATCTGGGGCCACATTCTTAGTGAGGTAACTATATGGGTCCACATTCTTAGCGCGTCAACCCTATCTAGGGCCACATTCTTAGTGTAGGAACTATCTGGTGCCACATTCTTTGTGTGGTAACTATCTGTGGCCAAATTCTTAGCGTGGTAACTATCTGGGGCCAAATTCTTAGTGTGGTAATTATCTGGGGCCACATTCTTAGCGTGGTAACTATCTGGGGCCACATTCTTTGTGTGGTAACTATCTGTGGCCAAATTTTTTGCGTGGTAACGATCTGGGGTCAAATTCTTAGTGTGGTAACTATCTGGGGCCACAATCTTAGCGTGGTAACTATCTGGGACCACATTCTTAGTGTGGTAACCCTATCTGGGGCCACATTCTTACCGTGGTAACTCTCTGGGGCACCATTCTTAGCGTAGTAACTAACTGTGGCCACATTCTTAGTGTGGTAACCCTATCTGGGGCAACATTCTTAGTGTAGTAACCCTATCTGGGGCCACATTCTTAGCGTGGTAACTACCTGGGGCACCATTCTTTGCGTGGTAACTAACTGTGGCCACATTCTTAGTGTGGTACGCCTGTCTGGGGCCACATTCGTAGTTTGGTAACCCTGTCTGGGGCCACATTCTTAATGTGGTAACTACCTGGGGCCACATTCCTAGCGTGGTAACTATCTGGGGCCACATTCTTCGCGTGGTAACTATCTGGGGCCACATTCTTTGTGTGGTAACACTATCTGGGGCCACATTCTTAGTGTGGTAACACTATCTGGGGCCACATTCTTAGTGTAGTAACACTATCTGGGGCCACACTCATAGCGTGGTATCTATCTGGGGCCACATTCTTAGTGTGGTAACCCTGTCTGGGGCCACATTCTTAGTGTGGTAACTATCTGGGGCCACATTCTTAGTGTTGTGACTATCTGGGTCCACATTCTTTGTGTGGTAACTATCTGGGGCCACATTCCTAGTGTGGCAACCCTATCTAGGGCCACATTCTTAGTGTGGTAACTGTCTGGGGATACATTCTCAGTGTGGTAACCCTATCTGGGGCCACATTCTTACCGTGGTAACTAACTGGGGCACCGTTCTTAGCGTGGTAACTAACTGGGGCCACATTCTTAGTGTGGTAACCCTATCTGGGGCCACATTTTTAGCGTGGTAACTACCTGGGTCACCATTCTTAGAGTGGTATATCTGTCTGGGGCCACATTCTTGGTGTGGTAACCCTGTCTGGGGCCACTTACTTAGTGCGGTAACTATCTGGGGCCACATTCTTAGCGTGGTAACTATCTTCGGCCACATTCTTAGTGTGGTAACAATATCTGGGGCCACATTCTTTGTGTGGTAATACTATATGGGGACATATTCTTAGTGTGGTAACTATTTGGGGACACATTCCTAGTGGGGTAACTATCTGGGGCCACATTCGTAGTGTTGTAACTATCTGAGGCCACATTCTTTGTGTGGTAACTCTCTGGGGCCACATTCTTAGTGTGGCAACCCTATCTAGGTCCACATTCTTAGTGTTGTAACTGTCTGGGGCCACATTCTTAGTGTGGTAACTATCTGGGGCCACATTCTTAGTTTGATAACTATCTGGGGCCACATTCCTAGTGGGGTAACTATCTGGGGCCACATTCTTAGTGTTGTAACTATCTGGGGCCACATTCTTTGTGTGGTAACTATCTGGGGCCACATTCGTAGTGTGGCAACCCTATCTAGGGCCACATTCCTAGTGTGGTAACTGTCTGGGGCCACATTCTTAGTGTGGTAACAATCTGGGGCCACATTCTTAGTGTGGTAACTATCTGTGGCCACATTCTTAGCGTGGTAACTATCTGGGGCCACATTCTTAGTGTGGTAACTATCTGTGGCCACATTCTTAGCGTGGTAACTATCTGGGGCTACATTATTAGTGTGGTAACTGTCTGGGGCGACATTCTTAGTGTGGCAACCCTGTTTAGGGCCACATTCTTTGTGTGATAACTATCTGGGGCCACATTTTTAATGTGGTGACTATCTAGGGCCACATTCTTAGTGTGGTAACTATCTGGGGCCACATTCTTAGTGTGATAACTATCTGGGGCCACATTCTTAGTGTGGTAACTATCTGTGGCCACATTCTTAGCGTGGTAACTATCTGGGGCTACATTCTTAGTGTGGTAACTATCTGGGGCGACATTCGTAGTGTGGTAACTATCTGGAGTCACATTCGTAGTGTGGTAACTATCTGGGGCGACATTCCTAGTGTGGTAACTATCTGGGGCCACATTCTTAGTGTGGTAACTATCTGGAGCCACATTCTTAGTGTGGTAACTATCTGGGGCCACATTCTTAGTGTGGTAACTATCTGCGGCCACATTCTTAGTGTGATAACTATCTGGGGCCACATTCTTAGTGTGGCAACCCTGTTTAGGGCCACATTCTTAGTGTGGTAACTATCTGGGGCCACATTCTTAGTGTGGTAACTATCTGGAGCCACATTCCTAGTGTGGTAACTATCTGGGGCCACATTCTTAGTGTGGTAACTATCTGGAGCCACATTCGTAGTGTGGTAACTATCTGGGGCCACATTCTTAGTGTGGTAACTATCTGGGGCCACATTCTTAGTGTGATAACTATCTGGGGCCACATTCATAGTGTGGTAACCCTGTTTAGGGCCACATTCGTAGTGTGGTAACTCTCTGGGGCCACATTCTTAGTGTGGTAACACTATCTGGGGCCACATTCTTAGTGTGGTAACTATCTGGGGCCACATTCTTAGTGTGGTATCTATCTGGGGCCACATTCTTAGTGTGGTAACTATCTGGGGCCACATTCTTGGTGTGGTAACTATCTGCGGCCACATTCTTAGTGTGGCAACCCTGTTTAGGGCCACATTCTTAGTGTGATAACTATCTGTTGCCACATTCTTAGCATGGTAACTATCTGGGGCCACATTCTTAGCATGGTAACTATCTAGGGCCACATTCATAGCGTGGTAACTATCTGGAGCTACATTCGTAGTGTGGTAACTATCTGGGGCGACATTCTTAGCGTGGTAAATATCTGGGGCCACATTCTTTGCGTGGTAACTAGCTTGGGCCGCATTCTTAGTGTGGTAACAATCTGGGGCCACATTCTTAGACTGGTAAATATCTGGGGCCACATTCCTAGTGTGGTAAATATCTGGGGCCACATTCATAGTGTGGTAACTATCTGGGGTCACATTCTTAGTGTGGTAACTCTCTGGGGCCACATTCTTAGTGTGGCAACGCTGTCTAGGGCCACATTCTTAGTGTGGTATCTATCTGGGGCCACATTCCTAGTGTGGTAACTATCTGGGGTCACATTGTTAGTGTGGTAACTATCTCGGGTCACATTCTTAGTGTGGTAACAATCTTGGCCCACATTCTTAGCGTAGTAACTACCTGTGGCCACATTCTAAGCGTGGTAACTATCTGGGGCAACATTCTTAGTGTGGTAACCCTATCTGGGGCCACATTTGTAGCGTGGTAACTACCTGGGGCCACATTATTAGCGTGGTAACTATCTGGGGCCACATTCTTAGCGTGGTAAATATCTGGGGCCACATTCTTAGCATGGTAACGATCTTGGGCCACATTCTTAGTGTGATACCTATCTGGGGCCATATTCTTTGTGTGGTAACTATCTGGGGCCACATTCTTAGAATAGTAACTATCTGGGGCCACATTCGTAGCATGGTAACTATCTGAAGCCACATTCTTAGTGAGGTAACTATCTGGGGCCACATTCTTAGTGTGGTAACTATCTGGGGCCACATTCTTAGTGTGGCAACTATCTGGGCCCACATTCTTAGCGTGGCAACCCTATCTAGGGTCACATTCTTAGTGTGGTAAATATCTGGGGCCACATTCTTAGTGTGGTAAATATCTGGGGCCACATTCTTAGCGCGGTAACTATCTGGGGCCACATTCGTAGTGTGGTAACTATCTGGGGCCACATTCATAGTGTGGTACCTATCTGTGGCCACACTCTTAGCGTTGCAACCCTATCTAGGGCCACATTCTTAGTGTGGTAACTATCTGGGGCTACATTCGTAGTGTGGTTACTATCTGGGGCCACATTCTTAGCATGGTAACTATCTGGGGCCACATTCTTAGTGTGGTAGCTATCTGGGGCCGCATTCTTAGTGTGGTAACTATCTGGGGCCACATTCCTAGTGTGGTAACTATCTGGGGTCACATTGTTAGTGTGGTAACTATCTGGGGTCACATTCTTAGTGTGGTAACAATCTGGGCCACATTCTTAGCATGGTAACTATCTGGGGCTACATTCTTAGCGTGGTAACTATCTGCGGCCACATTGTTAATGTGGTAACACTATCTGGGGCCATATTCTTAGCATGGTAACTATCTGGGGCCACATTCTTAGCATGGTAACTATTTGGGGCCACATTCGTAGCATGGTAATTATCTGGGGCCACATTCTTAGTGTGGTAACTATCTGCGGCGACATTCTTAGTGTGGAAACTATCTAGGGCCACATTCTTAGTGTGGTAACTCTTTGTGGCTACATTCTTAGTGTGGTAACTATCTGGGGCCACATTCTTAGTGTTGCAACCCTGTTTAGGGCTACATTCTTAGTGTGATAACTATCTGAGGCCAAATTCTTAGTGTTGTAACTATCTGTGCCCACATTTTTAGCATGGTAACTATCTGGAGCCACATTCTTAGTGTGGTAGCTATCTAGGGCCACATTCTTAGCGTAGTAACTATCTGGGGCTACATTCTTAGTGTGGTAACTATCTAGAGCCACATTCGTAGTGTGGTAACTATCTGGGGCCACATTCTTAGTGTGGTATCTATCTGGGGCCACATTCTTAGTGTGGTAACTATCTGGGGCCACATTCTTGGTGTGGTAACTATCTGCGGCCACATTCTTAGTGTGGCAACCCTGTTTAGGGCCACATTCTTAGTGTGATAACTATCTGTTGCCACATTCTTAGCATGGTAACTATCTGGGGCCACATTCTTAGCATGGTAACTATCTAGGGCCACATTCATAGCGTGGTAACTATCTGGAGCTACATTCGTAGTGTGGTAACTATCTGGGGCGACATTCTTAGCGTGGTAAATATCTGGGGCCACATTCTTTGCGTGGTAACTAGCTTGGGCCGCATTCTTAGTGTGGTAACAATCTGGGGCCACATTCTTAGACTGGTAAATATCTGGGGCCACATTCCTAGTGTGGTAAATATCTGGGGCCACATTCATAGTGTGGTAACTATCTGGGGTCACATTCTTAGTGTGGTAACTCTCTGGGGCCACATTCTTAGTGTGGCAACGCTGTCTAGGGCCACATTCTTAGTGTGGTATCTATCTGGGGCCACATTCCTAGTGTGGTAACTATCTGGGGTCACATTGTTAGTGTGGTAACTATCTCGGGTCACATTCTTAGTGTGGTAACAATCTTGGCCAACATTCTTAGCGTAGTAACTACCTGTGGCCACATTCTAAGCGTGGTAACTATCTGGGGCAACATTCTTAGTGTGGTAACCCTATCTGGGGCCACATTTGTAGCGTGGTAACTACCTGGGGCCACATTATTAGCGTGGTAACTATCTGGGGCCACATTCTTAGCGTGGTAAATATCTGGGGCCACATTCTTAGCATGGTAACGATCTTGGGCCACATTCTTAGTGTGATACCTATCTGGGGCCATATTCTTTGTGTGGTAACTATCTGGGGCCACATTCTTAGAATAGTAACTATCTGGGGCCACATTCGTAGCATGGTAACTATCTGAAGCCACATTCTTAGTGAGGTAACTATCTGGGGCCACATTCTTAGTGTGGTAACTATCTGGGGCCACATTCTTAGTGTGGTAACTATCTGGGCCCACATTCTTAGCGTGGCAACCCTATCTAGGGTCACATTCTTAGTGTGGTAAATATCTGGGGCCACATTCTTAGTGTGGTAAATATCTGGGGCCACATTCTTAGCGCGGTAACTATCTGGGGCCACATTCGTAGTGTGGTAACTATCTGGGGCCACATTCATAGTGTGGTACCTATCTGTGGCCACACTCTTAGCGTTGCAACCCTATCTAGGGCCACATTCTTAGTGTGGTAACTATCTGGGGCTACATTCGTAGTGTGGTTACTATCTGGGGCCACATTCTTAGCATGGTAACTATCTGGGGCCACATTCTTAGTGTGGTAGCTATCTGGGGCCGCATTCTTAGTGTGGTAACTATCTGGGGCCACATTCCTAGTGTGGTAACTATCTGGGGTCACATTGTTAGTGTGGTAACTATCTGGGGTCACATTCTTAGTGTGGTAACAATCTGGGGCCACATTCTTAGCATGGTAACTATCTGGGGCTACATTCTTAGCGTGGTAACTATCTGCGGCCACATTGTTAATGTGGTAACACTATCTGGGGCCATATTCTTAGCATGGTAACTATCTGGGGCCACATTCTTAGCATGGTAACTATTTGGGGCCACATTCGTAGCATGGTAATTATCTGGGGCCACATTCTTAGTGTGGTAACTATCTGCGGCGACATTCTTAGTGTGGAAACTATCTAGGGCCACATTCTTAGTGTGGTAACTCTTTGTGGCTACATTCTTAGTGTGGTAACTATCTGGGGCCACATTCTTAGTGTTGCAACCCTGTTTAGGGCTACATTCTTAGTGTGATAACTATCTGAGGCCAAATTCCTAGTGTTGTAACTATCTGTGGCCACATTTTTAGCATGGTAACTATCTGGGGCCACATTCTTAGTGTGGTAGCTATCTAGGGCCACATTCTTAGCGTAGTAACTATCTGGGGCTACATTCTTAGTGTGGTAACTATCTAGAGCCACATTCGTAGTGTGGTAACTATCTGGGGCCACATTCTTAGTGTGATAACTATCTGAGGCCACATTCTTTGTGTGGTAACTATCTGTGGCCACATTTTTAGCGTGGTAACTATCGGGGGCCACATTCTTAGTGTGGTAGCTATCTAGGGCCACATTCGTAGCGTGGTAACTATCTGGGGCTACATTCTTAGTGTGGTAAATATGATAGGGCCACATTCTTAGTGTGGCAACTATCTGGTTCCACATTCTTTGTGTGATAACTATCTGAGGCCACATTCTTTGTGTGGTAACTATCTGTGGCCACATTTTTAGCGTGGTAACTATCTGGGGCCACATTCTTAGTGTGGTAGCTATCTAGGGCCACATTCGTAGCGTGGTAACTATCTGGGGCTACATTCTTAATGTGGTAACTATCTAGAGCCACATTCTTAGTGTAGCAAATATCTGGGGCCACATTTTTAGTGTGGCAACCCTGTCTGTGGCCACATTTTTAGCGTGGTAACTATCTGGGGTCACATTCTTAGTGTGGCAACCCTGTCTGTGGCCACATTCTTAGCATGGTAACTATCTGTGGCTACATTTTAAGCGTGGTAACTATCTGGGGCCACATTCTTAGTGTGGTAACATTATTTGGGACCACATTCTTAGCATGTTAACTATCTGGGGCCACATTCTTAGCATGGTAACTATCTGAGGCCACATTCGTAGTATGGTAACTATCTGGGGTCACATTCTTAGTGTGGTAACTGTATGGGGCCACATTCTTAGTGTGGTAACCCTATCTGGCTCAACATTCTTAGTGGGGTAACACTATCTGGAGCCAAATTCTTAGTGTGGTAACTATCTGGGGCAAAATTCTTAGCGTGGTAACTATCTGGGCCCACATTCGTAGCGTGGTAACTACCTGGGGCCACATTCTTTGTGTGGTAACCCTATCTGGAGGAACATTCTTAGTGTGGTAACACTATCTGGGGACACATTCTTAGTGTGGTAACTGTCTGGGGCCACATTCTTAGTGTGGTAACTATCTGGGGCCACATTCTTAGTGTGGTTACTATCTGGGGCGATATTCTTAGTGTGGTAACAATCTGGGGCCACTTTCTTAGTTAGTGTGGTAACTATCTGTGGCCACATTCTTAGCGTGGTAACTATCTGGGGCTACATTCTTAGTGTGGTAACTATCTGGGGCGACATTCCTAGTGTGGTAACTATCTGGGGCCACATTCTTAGTGTGGTAACTATCTGGAGCCACATTCTTAGTGTGGTAACTATCTGGGGCCACATTCTTAGTGTGGTAACTATCTGGGGCCACATTCGTAGTGTGATAACTATCTGGGGCCACATTCTTAGTGTGGCAACCCTGTTTAGGGCAACATTCTTAATGTGATAACTATCTGGGGCCACATTCTTAGTGTGGTAACACTATCTGGGGCCACATTCTTAGTGTGGTAACTATCTGGGGCAACATTTTTAGTGTGGTAACTATCTGGGGCCACATTCTTAGTGTGGTAGCTATCTGGGGCAACATTCCTAGTGTGGTAACTATCTGGGGCCACATTCTTAGTATGGCAACCCTGTTTAGGGCCACATTCTTAGTGTGAAAACTATCTTGGGCCACATTCTCAGTGTGGTAACTATCTTTGGCCACATTCTTAGTGTGGTAACTTTCTGGGGCCACATTCGTAGTGTGGTAACTATCTAGGGCCACATTCTTAGTGTGGTAATTTTCTGGGGCCACATTCTTAGTGTGGTAACTATCTGGGGCCACATTCGTAGTGGTGTAACTATCTACGGCCACATTCTTAGTGTGGCAACCCTATCTAGGGCCACATTCTTAGTGTTGTAACTATCTGTGGCCACATCCTTAGCGTGGTAACTAACTGGGGCCACATTCTTAGTGTGGTAACTATACTATCTAGAGCCACATTCTTAGCGTTGTAACTATCTGGAGCTACATTCTTAGTGTGGTAACTATCTGGGGCGACATTCTTAGTGTGGTAACTATCTGAGGCTACATTCTTAGTGTGGTAACTATCTGGGGCCACATTCTTAGTGTTGTAACTATCTGGGGCCACATTCTTAGTGTGGTAACTATCTGGGGCCACATTCATAGTGTGGCAACCCTGTTTAGGGCCACATTCTAAGTGTGATAACTATTTGGGGCCACATTCTTAGTGTGGTAACTATCTGTGGCCACATTTTTAGCGTGGTAACTATCTGGGGCTACATTCTTAGTGTGGTAGCTATCTTGGGCCACATTCGTAGCGTGGTAACTATCTGGGGCTACATTCGTAGTGTGGTAACTATCTAGGGACACATTCTTAGTGTGGTAACTATCTGAGGCCACATTCTTAGTGTGGCAACCCTGTCTGGGGCCACATTCTTAGCGTGAAACTACCTGTGGCCACATTCTTAGCGTGGTAACTATCTGGGGTCACATTCTTAGCATGGTAACTATCAGCGGCTACATTCTTAGAGTGGTAACTACCTGGGGCCACATTCTCAGTGTGGTAACACTATTTTTGGTCACATTCTTAGCATGTTAACTATCTGGGGCCACATTCGTAGCGTGGTAACTATCTGGGGCCACATTCTCAGTGTGGTAACTACCTAGGGCAACATTCGTAGCGTGGTAACTATCTGGGGCTACATTCTTAGTGTGGAAACTATCTGGATCGACATTTTTAGTGTGGTAACTATCAGGGGACACATTCTTAGTGTGATAACTATCTGGAGCCACATTCCTAGTGTGGTAACTATCTGGGGCCACATTCTTAGTGTGGTAAACAACTGGGGCTCAATCGTAGAGTGATAACTATTTTGGGCCACATTCTTAGTGTGATAACTATCTGGGGCCACATTCTTTGTGTGGCAACCCTGTTTAGGGCCACATTCCTAGTGTGATAACTCTCTGGGGCCACTATCTTAGTGTGGAAACACTATCTGGGGCCACATTCTTAGTGTGGTAACTATATGGGGCCAAATTCTTAGTGTGGTAACTATCTGGGGCCACATTCTTAGTGTGGTAACTATCTGGGGCCACATTCTTTGTGTGGCAACCTTGTTAAGGGCCACATTCTTAGAGTGATAACTATCTGGGGCCACATTCTTAGAATGGTAACAATCTGCGGCCACATTCTTAGTGTGGTAACTATCAAGGGCCACATTCTTAGTGTAGTAACTATCTGTGGTCACATTCTTAGCGTGGTAACTATCTGGGGCCACATTCTTAGCATGGTAACTATCTGGGGTCACATTCGTAGCATGGTAACTATCTGTGGCCACATTCTTAGTGTGGTAACTATCTGGGGCCACATTCTTTGTGTAGTAACTATCTGGGGCCACATTATTAGTATGGCAACCCTGTTTAGGGCCACATTCTTAGTGTGAAAACTATCTTGGGCCACATTCTCAGTGTGGTAACTATCTTTGGCCACATTCTTAGTGTGGTAACTTTCTGGGGCCACATTCGTAGTGTGGTAACTATCTACGGCCACATTCTTAGTGTGGCAACCCTATCTAGGGCCACATTCTTTGTGTTGTAACTATCTGTGGCCACATCCTTAGCGTGGTAACTATCTGGGGCCACATTCTTAGTGTGGTAACTATACTATCTAGAGCCACATTCTTAGCGTTGTAACTATCTGGAGCTACATTCTTAGTGTGGTAACTATCTGGGGCGACATTCTTAGTATGGTAACTATCTGGGGCTACATTCTTAGTGTGGTAACTATCTGGGGCCACATTCTTAGTGTGGTAACTATCTGGGGCCACATTCTTAGTGTGGTAACTATCTAGGGCCACATTCATAGTGTGGCAACCCTGTTTAGGGCCACATTCTAAGTGTGATAACTATCTGGGGCCACATTCTTAGTGTGGTAACTATCTGTGGCCACATTTTTAGCGTGGTAACTATCTGGGGCTACATTCTTAGTGTGGTAGCTATCTTGGGCCACATTCGTAGCGTGGTAACTATCTGGGGCTACATTCTTAGTGTGGTAACTATCTAGGGACACATTCTTAGTGTGGTAACTATCTGGGGTCACATTCTTAGTGTGGCAACCCTGTCTGGGGCCACATTCTTAGCGTGAAACTACCTGTGGCCACATTCTTAGCGTGGTAACTATCTGGGGTCACATTCTTAGCATGGTAACTATCAGCGGCTACATTCTTAGAGTGGTAACTACCTGGGGCCACATTCTCAGTGTGGTAACACTATTTTTGGTCACATTCTTAGCATGTTAACTATCTGGGGCCACATTCGTAGCGTGGTAACTATCTGGGGCCACATTCTCAGTGTGGTAACTACCTAGGGGTACATTCTTAGCGTGGTAACTATCTGGGGCTACATTCTTAGTGTGGAAACTATCTGGATCGACATTTTTAGTGTGGTAACTATCTGGGGACACATTCTTAGTGTGATAACTATCTGGAGCCACATTCGTAGTGTGATAACTATCTGGGGCCACATTCTTTGTGTGGCAACCCTGTTTAGGGCCACATTCTTAGTGTGATAACTCTCTGGGGCCACTATCTTAGTGTGGTAACACTATCTGGGGCCACATTCTTAGTGTGGTAACTATATGGGGCCACATTCTTAGTGTGGTAACTATCTGGGGCCACATTCTTAGTGTGGTAACTATCGGGGGCCACATTCTTTGTGTGGCAACCTTGTTAAGGGCCACATTCTTAGAGTGATAACTATCTGGGGCCACATTCTTAGAATGGTAACAATCTGCGGCCACATTCTTAGTGTGGTAACTATCAAGGGCCACATTCTTAGTGTAGTAACTATCTGTGGTCACATTCTTAGCGTGGTAACTATCTGGGGCCACATTCTTAGCATGGTAACTATCTGGGGTCACATTCGTAGCATGGTAACTCTCTGGGGTCACATTCTTAGCGAGGTAACTATCTGTGGCCACATTCTTAGTGTGGTAACTATCTGGGGCCACATTCTTAGTGTAGTAACTATCTGGGGCCACATTATTAGTATGGTAACTATCTGGGGCCACATTCTTAGTGTGGCAACCCTATTTAGGGCCACATTCTTAGTGTGATATCTATCTGGGGCCACATTCATAGCGTGGTAACTATCTGGGGCCACATTCTAAGTGTGGTAACTATCTGGGGCCACATTCTTAGCGTGGTAACTTTCTGGGGCCACATTCATAGCGTGGTAACTATCTGGGGCCACATTCATAGCGTGGTAACTATCTGGGGCCACATTCTAAGTGTGGTAACTATCTGGGGCAACATTCCTAGTGTGGTAACTATCTGGGGCAACATTCTTAGCGTGGTAACTATCTGGGGCCACATTCTTAGTGTGGCAACTATCTGGGGCCACATTCTTAGTGTGGTAACTATCTGGGGCAACATTCTTAGTGTGGTAACTATCTGGGGCCACATTCGAAGTGTGGTAACTATCTGAGGCCACATTCTTTGACTGGTAACTATCTGGGGCCACATTCGAAGTGTGGTAACTATCTGGGGCCACATTCTTAGTGTGATAATTATCTACGGCCACATTCTTAGTGTGGTAACTGTCTGGGGCGACATTCGTAGAGTGGTAACTATCTGGGGCCACATTCGTAGTGTGGTAACTATCTGGGGCCACATTCTTAGTGTGGTAACTATCTGGGGCCACATTCTTAGTGTGGTAACTATCTGGGGCCACATTCGTAGTGTGGTAACTATCTGGGGCCACATTCGAAGCGTGGTAACTATCTGGGGCCACATTCTTAGTGTGGCAACCCTGTTTAGGGCCACATTCTTAGTGTGATAACTATCTTTGGCCACATTCTTAGTGTGGTAACTATCTGTGGGCGCGTTTTTAGCGTGGTAACTATCTGGGGCCACATTCTTTGTGTGGTAGCTATCTAGGGCTACATTCTTAGCGTGGCAACTATCTGGGGCCACATTCTTAGTGTGGTAACGCTATTTTTGGCCACATTCTTAGCATGTTAACTATCTTTCGCCATATTCTTAGCATGGTAACTATCTGGGGCCATATTCGTAGCATGGTAACTATCTGGGGTCACATTCTTAGCGTGGTAACTACCTGGGGCCACATTCTTAGCGTGGTAACTATTTGGGGCCACATTCTTAGCGTGGTAACTATCTGGGGCCACATTCGTAGCGTGGTAACTATCTGGGGCCACATTCTTAGTGTGGTAACCCTATCTGGTTCCACATTCTTTGTGTGATAACACTATCTGGAGCCAAATTCTTAGTGTGTTAACACTATCAGGGGCCATATTCTTAGAGTAGTGACTATCTGAGGCTACATTCTTAGCGTGGTAACTATCTGGGGCCACATTCTTTGTGTGGTAACCCTGTCTGGGGCCACATTTTTAGTTTGGTAACACTATCAGGGGCCACATTCTTAGTGTGGTAACTATCTGAGGCCACATTTTTAGCGTGGTAACTATCTGGGGCCACATTCTTTGTGTGGTAGCTATCTAGGGCCACATTCGTAGCGTGGTAAGTCTCTGGGGCTACATTCTTAGTGTGGTAACACTATTTGGGACCACATTCTTAGCATGTTAACTATCTGGGGCCACATTCGTAGCATGGTAACTATCTGTGGTCACATTCGTAGCGTGGAAAACTGTCTGGGGCCACATTCTTAGTGTGGTAACCCTATCTGGGGCCACATTCGTAGCGTGGTAACTAACTGAGGTCACATTCTTAGCGTGGTAACTATCTGGGGGCACATTCTTTGCGTGGAAACTATCTGGGGCCAAATTCGTAAAGTGGTAACTATCTGGGGCCACATTCTTAGTGTGGTAACCGTATCTGGCTCAACATTCTTAGTGTGGTAACACTATCTGGAGCCAATATCCTAGTGAGGTAACACTATCAGGGGCAAAATTCTTAGCGTGGTAACTATCTGGGGCCACATTCTTAGCGTGGTAACTATCTGGGGCCACATTCTTAGCGTGGTAACTATCTGGGGCCCCATTCTTTGTGTGGTAACCCTATCTGGGGGAACATTCTTAGTGTGGTAACACTATCTGGGGACACATTCTTAGTGTGGTAAATATCTGGGGCCACATTATTAGTGTGGTTACTATCTGGGGCCACATTCTTAGTGTGGTAACTATCTGGGGCCACATTGTGGTTACTATCTGGGGCGACATTCTTAGTGTGGTAACAATCTGGGGCCACATTCTTAGTGTGGTAACTATCTGTGGCCACATTCTTAGCGTGGTATCTATCTGGGGCTACATTCTTAGTGTGGTAACTATCTGGGGCGACATTCTTAGTGTGGTAACTATCTGGGGCCACATTCTTAGTGTGGTAACTATCTGGAGCCACATTCTTAGTGTGGTAACTATCTGGGGCCACATTCTTAGTGTGGTAACTATCTGGGGCCACATTCTTAGTGTGATAACAATCTGGGGCCACATTCTTAGTGTGGCAACCCTGTTAAGGGCCACATTCTTAGTGTGATAACTATCTGGGGCCACATTCTTAGTGTGGTAACTATCTGTGGCCACATTCTTAGCGTGGTAACTATCTGGGGCTACATTCTTAGTGTGGTAACTATCTGGGGCGACATTCTTAGTGTGGTAACTATCTGGGGCCACATTCTTAGTGTGGTAACTATCTGGAGCCACATTCTTAGTGTGGTAACTCTCTGGGGCCACATTCTTAGTGTGGTAACTATCTGGGGCCACATTCTTAGTGTGATAACTATCTGGGGCCACATTCATAGTGTGGCAACCCTGTTTAGGGCCACATTCTTAGTGTGGTAACACTATCTGGGGCCACATTCTTAGTGTGGTAACTATCTGGGGCCACATTCTTAGTGTGGTAACTATCTGGGGCCATATTTTTAGTGTGGTAACTATCTGGGGCCACATTCTTAGTGTGATAACTGTCTGGGGCCACATTCATAGTGTGGTAACTATCTGGGGCCACATTCTTAGTGTGGTAACTTTCTAGGGCCACATTCTTAGTGTGGTAAATTTCTGGGGCCACATTCTTACTGTGGAAACTATCTGGGGCCACATTCTTAGTGTGGTAACTATCTGCGGCCACATTCTTTGTGTGGTAACTATCTGCGGCCACATTCTTAGTGTGGCAACCCTATCTAGGGCCATATTCTCAGTGTTGTAACTATCTGGGGCCACATTCTTAGTGTGGTAACTATCAGGGGCCACATTCTTTGTGTGGTAACTATCTGTGGCCACATTCTTAGCGTGGTAACTATCTGGGGCCACATTCTTAGAGTGGTAACTATCAAGGGCCACATTCTTAGCGTGGTAACTATCTGGAGCTACATTATTAGTGTGGTAACTATCTGGGGCCACATTCTTAGTTTGGTAACTATCTGGGGCCACATTCTTTGTGTGGTAACCCTCTCTGGGGGAACATTCTTAGTGTAGTAACATAATCTGGGGCCACATTCTTAGTGTGGTTACTATCTGGGGCGACATTCCTAATGTGGTAACAATCTGGGGCCACATTCTTAGTGTGGTAACTATCTGTGGCCACATTCTTAGCGTGGTAACTATCTGGGGCTACATTCTTAGTGTGGTAACTATCTGGGGCGACATTCCTAGTGTGGTAACTATCTGGGGCCACATTCTTAGAGTGGTAACTATCTGGAGCCACATTCTTAGTGTGGTAACTATCTGGGGCCACATTCTTAGTGTGGTAACTATCTGAGGCCACATTCTTAGTGTGATAACTATCTGGGGCCACATTCGTAGTGTGGCAACCCTGTTTAGGGCCACATTCTTAGTGTGATAACTATCTAGGGCCACATTCTTAGTGTGGTAACACTATCTGGGGCCACATTCTTAATGTGGTAACTATCTGGGGCCACATTCTTAGTGTCGTAACTATCTGCGGCCACATTCGTAGTGTAGCAACCCTATCTAGGGCCCCATTCTTAGTGTGATAACACTATCTGGAGCCAAATTCTTAGTGTGTTAACACTATCAGGGGCCATATTCTTAGAGTAGTGACTATCTGAGGCCACATTCTTAGCGTGGTAACTATCTGGGCCACATTCTTTGTGTGGTAACCCTGTCTGGGGCCACATTTTTAGTTTGGTAACACTATCAGGGGCCACATTCTTAGTGTGGTAACTATCTGAGGCAACATTTTTAGCGTGGTAACTATCTGGGGCCACATTCTTTGTGTGGTAGATATCTAGGGCCACATTCGTAGCGTGGTAAGTCTCTGGGGCTACATTCTTAATGTGGTAACACTATTTGGGACCACATTCTTAGCATGTTAACTATCTGGGGCCACATTCGTAGCATGGTAACTATCTGGGGTCACATTCGTAGCGTGGTAACTGTCTGGGGCCACATTCTTAGTTTGGTAACCCTATCTGGGGCCACATTCTTAGCGTGGTAACTAACTGGGGTCACATTCTTAGCGTGGTAACTATCTGGGGGCACATTCTTTGCGTGGAAACTATCTGGGTCCAAATTCGTAAAGTGGTAACTATCTGGGGCCACATTCTTAGTGTGGTAACCGTATCTGGCTCCACATTCTTAGTGTGGTAACACTATCTGGAGCCAATATCCTAGTGAGGTAACACTATCAGGGGTAAAATTCTTAGCGTGGTAACTATCTGGGGCCACATTCTTAGCGTGGTAACTATCTGGGGCCACATTCTTAGCGTGGTAACTATCTGGGGCCCCATTCTTTGTGTGGTAACCCTATCTGGGGGAACATTCTTAGTGTGGTAACACTATCTGGGGACACATTCTTAGTGAGGTAAATATCTGGGGCCACATTCTTAGTGTGGTAACTATCTGGGGCCACATTGTGGTTACTATCTGGGGCGACATTCTTAGTGTGGTAACAATCTGGGGCCACATTCTTTGTGTGGTAACTATCTGTGGCCACATTCTTAGCGTGGTATCTATCTGGGGCTACATTCTTAGTGTGGTAACTATCTGGGGCGACATTCGTAGTGTGGTAACTATCTGGGGCCACATTCTTAGTGTGGTAACTATCTGGAGCCACATTCGCAGTGTGGTAACTATCTGGGGGCACATTCTTAGTGTGGTAACTATCTGGGGCCACATTCTTAGTGTGATAACAATCTGGGGCCACATTCTTAGTGTGGCAACCCTGTTAAGGGCCACATTCTTAGTGTGATAACTATCTGGGGCCACATTCTTAGTGTGGTAACTATCTGTGGCCACATTCTTAGCGTGGTAACTATCTGGGGCTACATTCTTAGTGTGGTAACTATCTGGGGCGACATTCTTAGTGTGGTAACTATCTGGGGCCACATTCTTAGTGTGGTAACTATCTGGAGCCACATTCTTAGTGTGGTAACTCTCTGGGGCCACATTCTTAGTGTGGTAACTATCTGGGGCCACATTCTTAGTGTGATAACTATCTGGGGCCACATTCATAGTGTAGCAACCCTGTTTAGGGCCACATTCTTAGTGTGGTAACACTATCTGGGGCCACATTCTTAGTGTGGTAACTATCTGGGGCCACATTCTTAGTGTGGTAACTATCTGGGGCCATATTTTTAGTGTGGTAACTATCTGGGGCCACATTCTTAGTGTGATAACTGTCTGGGGCCACATTCTTAGTGTGGTAACTATCTGGGGCCACATTCTTAGTGTGGTAACTTTCTAGGGCCACATTCTTAGTGTGGTAAATTTCTGGGGCCACATTCTTACTGTGGTAACTATCTGGGGCCACATTCTTAGTGTGGTAACTATCTGCGGCCACATTCTTTGTGTGGTAACTATCTGCGGCCACATTCTTAGTGTGGCAACCCTATTTAGGGCCATATTCTCAGTGTTGTAACTATCTGGGGCCACATTCTTAGTGTGGTAACTATCAGGGGCCACATTCTTTGTGTGGTAACTATCTGTGGCCACATTCTAAGCGTGGTAACTATCTGGGGCCACATTCTTAGTGTGGTAACTATCAAGGGCCACATTCTTAGCGTGGTAACTATCTGGAGCTACATTATTAGTGTGGTAACTATCTGGGGCCACATTCTTAGTTTGGTAACTATCTGGGGCCACATTCTTTGTGTGGTAACCCTATCTGGGGGAACATTCTTAGTGTAGTAACATAATCTGGGGCCACATTCTTAGTGTGGTTACTATCTGGGGCGACATTCGTAATGTGGTAAATATCTGGGGCCACATTCTTAGTGTGGTAACTATCTGTGGCCACATTCTTAGTGTGGTAACTATCTGGGGCCACATTCTTAGAGTGGTAACTATCTGGAGCCACATTCTTAGTGTGGTAACTATCTGGGGCCACATTCTTAGTGTGGTAACTATCTGAGGCCACATTCTTAGTGTGATAACTATCTGGGGACACATTCGTAGTGTGGCAACCCTGTTTAGGGCCACATTCTTAGTGTGATAACTATCTAGGACCACATTCTTAGTGTGGTAATACTATCTGGGGCCACATTCTTAGTGTGGTAACTATCTGGGGCCACATTCTTAGTGTCGTAACTATCTGCGGCCACATTCGTAGTGTAGCAACCCTATCTAGGGCCCCATTCTTTGTGTGGTAACTATCTGGGGCCACATTCTTAGTTTGGTAACTATCTGGGGCCACATTCTTAGTGTGGTAACTCTCTGGGGCTACATTCTTAGTGTGGTAACTATCTGGGGCCACATTCGTAGTGTAGTAACTATCTGGGGCCACATTCTTAGTGTTGCAACCGTGTTTAGGGCCACATTCTTAGTGTGATAACTATCTGAGGCCAATTTCTTAGTGTTGTAACTATCTGTGGCCACATTTTTAGCGTGGTAACTATCTGGGGTCACATTCTTAGTGTGGTAGCTATCTAGGGCCATATTCGTAGCGTGGTAACTTTCTGGGGCTACATTCTTAGTGTGGTAACTCTCTAGGGCCACATTCTTAGTGTGGTAACTACCTGGGGCCACATTCTTAGTTTGGAAACCCTGTCTGGGGCCACATTCGTAGCGTGAAAACTACCTGTGGCCACATTCTTAGCGTGGTAACACTATCTGGGGACACATTCTTAGTATGGTAACTGTCTGGGGCCACATTCTTAGTCTAGTAACTATCTGGGGCCACATTATTAGTGTGGTTACTATCTGGGGCGACATTCTTAGTGTAGTAACTATCTGGGGCCACATTATTAGTGTGGTAACAATCTGGGGCCACATTCTTAGTGTGGTAACTATCGGTGGCCACATTCTTAGCGTGGTAACTATCTGGGGCTACATTCTTTGTGTGGTAACTATCTGGAGCGACATTCGTAGTGTGGTAACTATCCGGGGCCACATTCTTAGTGTGGTAACTATCTGGAGCCACATTCTTAGTGTGGTAACTATCTGGGGCCACATTCTTAGTGTGGTAACTATCTGGGGCCACATTCTTAGTGTGATAACAATCTGGGGCCACATTCCTAGTGTGGCAACCCTGTTTAGGGCCACATTCTTAGTGTGGTAACACTATCTGGGGCCACATTCTTAGTGTGGTAACTATCTGGGGCCACATTCATAGTGTGGTAACTATCTGGGGCCACATTCTTAGTGTGGTAACTATCTGAGGCCACATTCCTAGTGTGGTAACTATCTGGGGCGAACATTCTTAGTGTGGCAACCCTGTTTAGGGCCACATTCTTAGTGTGATAACTATCTGGGGCCACATTCTTAGTGTGGTAACTATCTGTGGCCACATGCTTAGCGTGGTAACTATCTGGGGCTACATTCTTAGTGTGGTAACTATCTGGGGCGACATTCTTTGTGTGGTAACTATCTGGGGCCACATTCTTAGTGTGGTAACTATCTGGAGCCACATTCTTGGTGTGGTAACTATCTGGGGCCACATTCTTAGTGTGGTAACTATCTGGGGCCACATTCTTAGTGTGATAACTATCTGGGGCCACATTCTTAGTGTGGCAACCCTGTTTAGGGCCACATTCTTAGTGTGGTAACACTATCTGGGGCCACATTCTTAGTGTGGTAACACTATCTCGGGCCACATTCTTAGTGTGGTAACTATCTGGGGCCACATTCTTAGTGTGGTAACTATCTGGGGCCACATTTTTAGTGTGGTAACTATCTGGGGCCACATTCTTAGTGTGGTAACTTTCTGGGGCCACATTCTTAGTGTGGTAACTATCTAGGGCCACATTCTTAGTGTGGTAACTTTCTGGGGCCACATTCTTACTGTGTTAACTATCTGGGGCCACATTCTTAGTGTGGTAACTCTCTGCGGCCACATTCTTAGTGTGGCAACCCTATCTAGGGCCACATTCTTAGCGTGGTAACTATCTGGGGCCACATTCTTAGTGTGGTAACTATCTAGGGCCACATTCTTAGCATGGTAACTGTCTGGAGCTACATTTTTAGTGTGGTAACTATCTGGGGCGACATTCTTAGTGTGGTAACTATCTGGGGCCACATTCTTAGTGTGGTAACTATCTGGGGCCACATTCTTTGTGTGGTAACCCTATCTGGGGGAACATTCTTAGTGTGGTAACATAATCTGGGGACACATTCTTAGTGTTGTAACTGTCTAAGGCCACATTCTTAGTGTGGTAACTATCTGGGCCCACATTCTTAGTGTGGTTACTATTTGGGGCGACATTCTTAGTGTGGTAACAATCTGGGGCCACATTCGTAGTGTGGTAACTATCTGGGGCCACATTCTTAGCGTGGTAACTATCTGGGGCCACATTCTTAGTGTGTTAACTATCTGGGGCCACATTCTTAGTGTGATAACAATCTGGGGCCACATTCTTAGTGTGGCAACCCTGTTTAGGGCCACATTCTTGGTGTGGTAACACTATCACGGGCCACATTCTTAGTGTGTTAACTATCTGGGGCCACATTCTTAGTGTGGTAACTATCTGTGGCCACATTCTTAGCGTGGTAACTATCTGGGGTTACATTCTTAGTGTGGTAACTATCTGGGGCGACATTCTTAGTGTGGTAACTATCTGGCGCCACATTCGTAGTGTGGTAACTATCTGGAGCCACATTCTTAGTGTGGTAACTATCTGGGGCCACATTCTTAGTGTGTTAACTATCTGGGGCCACATTCTTAGTGTGATAACAATCTGGGGCCACATTCTTAGTGTGGCAACCCTGTTTAGGGCCACATTCTTAGTGTGGTAACTATCTGGGGCCACATTCCTAGTGTGGTAACTATCTGGGGCGAACATTCTTAGTGTGGCAACCCTGTTTAGGGCCACATTCTTAGTGTGATAACTATTTGGGGCCACATTCTTAGTGTGGTAACTATCTGTGGCCACATTCTTAGCGTGGTAACTATCTGGGGCTACATTCTTAGTGTGGTAACTATCTGGGGCGATCTTCTTAGTGTGGTAACTATCTGGGGCCACATTCTTAGTGTGGTAACTATCTGGAGCCACATTCTTAGTGTGGTAACTATCTGGGGCCACATTCTTAGTGTGGTGACTATCTGGGGCCACATTCTTAGTGTGATAACTATCTGGGGCCACATTCTTAGTGTGGCAACCCTGTTTAGAGCCACATTCTTAGTGTGGTAACACTATCTGGGGCCACATTCGTAGTGTGGTAACTATCTGGGGCCACATTCTTAGTGTGGTAACTATCTGGGGCCACATGTTTAGTGTGGTAACTATCTGGGGCCACATTCTTAGTGTGATAACTATCTGGGGCCACATTCTTAGTTTGGTAACTATCTGGGGCCACATTCTTAGTGTGGTAACTTTCTAGGGCCACATTCTTAGTGTGGTAAATTTCTGGGGCCATATTCTTACTGTGGTAACTATTTGGGGCCACATTCGTAGTATGGCAACCCTGTTTAGGGCCACATTCTTAGTGTGATAACTATCTAGGGCCACATTGTTAGTGTGGTAACACTATCTGGGACCACATTCTTAGTGTGGTAACTATCTGGGGCCACATTCTTAGTGTCGTACTATCTGGGGCCACATTCTTAGTGTCGTAACTATCTGCGGCCACATTCGTAGTGTAGCAACCCTATCTAGGGCCCCATTCTTAGTGTGGTAACTATCTGGGGCCACATTCTTAGTGTGGTAACTATCTGGGGCCAGATTCTTAGTGTGGTAACTCTCTGTGGCTACATTCGTAGTGTGGTAACTATCTGGGGCCACATTCGTAGTGTAGTAACTATCTGGGGCCACATTCCTAGTGTTGCAACCGTGTTTAGGGCCACATTCTTAGTGTGATAACTACCTGGGGCCAATTTCTTAGTGTTGTTACTATCTGTGGCCACATTTTTAGCGTGGTAACTATCTGGGGCCACATTCTTAGTGTGGTAGCTATCTAGGGGCCACATTCTTAGCGTGGTAACTATCTGGGGCCACATTCTTAGTGTGATAACTATCTGAGGCCACATTCTTTGTGTGTTAACTATCTGTGGCCAAATTATTAGCGTGGTAACTATCTGGGGCCACATTCTTAGTGTGGTAACTATCTGTGGCCACATTCTTAGCGTGGTAACTATCTGGGGCTACATTCTTAGTGTGGTAACTATCTGGGGCGACATTCTTAGTGTGGTAACTATCTGGGGCCACATTCTTAGTGTGGTAACTATCTGGAGCCACATTCGTAGTGTGGTAACTATCTGGGGCCACATTCTTAGTGAGGTAACTATCTCAGGCCACATTCTTAGTGTGATAACTATTTGGGGCCACATTCTTAGTGTGGCAACCCTGTTTAGGGCCACATTCATAGTGTGATAACTATCTAGGGCCACATTCTTAGTGTGGTAACACTATCTGGGACCACATTCTTAGTGTGGTAACTATCTGGGGCCACATTCTTAGTGTCGTAACTATCTGGGGCCACATTCTTAGTGTCGTAACTATCTGCGGCCACACTCGTAGTGTAGCAACCCTATCTAGGGCCCCATTCTTAGTGTGGTAACTATCTGGGGCCACATTCTTAGTTTGGTAGCTATCTGGGACCACATTCTTAGTGTGGTAACTATCTAGGGCCATATTCTTAGCGTGGTAACTATCTGGGGCTACATTCTTAGTGTGGTAACTATCTGGGGCGACATTCTTAGTGTGGTAACTATCTGGGGCGACATTCCTAGTGTGGTAACTATCTGGGGCAACATTCTTAGTGTGGTAACTCTCTGGGGCTACATTCGTAGTGTGTTAACTATCTGGGGCCACATTCTTAGTGTGGTAACTATCTGTGGCCACATTCTTAGTGTGATAACTATCTGGGGCCACATTCTTAGTGTGGCAACCCTGTTTAGGGCCACATTCTTAGTGTGGTAACACTATCTGGGGCCACATTCTTATTGTGGTAACTATCTGGGGCCACATTCTTAGAGTGGTAACTATCTGGGACCACATTTGTAGTGTGGTAACTATCTGGGGCCACATTCTTAGTGTGGTAACTATCTAGGGCCATATTCTTAGCGTGGTAACTATCTAGGGCTACATTCTTAGTGTGGTAACTATCTGGGGCGACATTCTTAGTGTGGTAACTATCTGGGGCGACATTCTTAATGTGGTAACTATCTGGGGCCACATTCTTAGTGTGGTAACTCTCTGGGGCTACATTCTTAGTGTGGTAACTATCTGGGGCCACATTTGTTGTGTAGTAACTATCTGGGGTCACATTCTTAGTGTTGCAACCGTGTTTAGGGCCACATTCTTAGTGTGATAACTATCTGAGGCCAATTTCTTAGTGTTGTAACTATCTGTGGCCACATTTTTAGCGTGGTAACTATCTGGGGCCACATTCTTAGTGTGGTAGCTATCTAGGGCCATATTCGTAGCGTGGTAACTTTCTGGGGCTACATTCTTAGTGTGGTAACTCTCTAGGGCCACATTCTTAGTGTGGTAACTACCTGGGGCCACATTCTTAGTTTGGCAACCCTGTCTGGGGCCACATTCGTAGCGTGAAAACTACCTGTGGCCACATTCTTAGCGCGGTAACACTATCTGGGGACACATTCTTAGTATGGTAACTGTTTGGGGCCACTTTCTTAGTGTGGTAACTATCTGGGGCCACATTATTAGTGTGGTTACTATCTGGGGCGACATTCTTAGTGTGGTAACAATCTGGGGCCACATTCTTAGTGTGGTAACTATCGGTGGCCACATTCTTAGCGTGGTAACTATCTGGGGCTACATTCTTAGTGTGGTAACTATCTGGAGCGACATTCGTAGTGTGGTAACTATCTGGGGCCACATTCTTAGTGTGGTAACTATCTGGAGCCACATTCTTAGTGTGGTAACTATCTGGGGCCACATTCTTAGTGTGGTAACTATCTGGGGCCACATTCTTAGTGTGATAACTATCTAGGGCCACATTCTTAGTGTTGTAACACTATCTGGGGCCACATTCTTAGTGTGGTAACTATCTGGGGCCACATTCTTAGTGTCGTATCTATCGGCGGCCACATTCGTAGTGTAGCAACCCTATCTAGGGCCCCATTCTTAGTGTGGTAACTATCTGGGGCCACATTCTTAGTTTGGTACCTATCTGGGGCCACATTCTTAGTGTGGTAACTATCTGTGGCCACATTCTTAGCGTGCTAACTATCTGGGGCCACATTCTTAGTGTGGTAACTATCTGGGGCCACATTCTTAGTGTGGTAACTTTCTGGGGCCACATTCTTAGTGTGGTAACTATCTAGGGCTACATTCTTAGTGTGGTAACTTTCTGGGGCCACATTCTTACTGTGGTAACTATCTGGGGCCACATTCTTAGTGTGGTAACTCTCTGCGGCCACATTCTTAGTGTGGCAACCCTATCAAGGGCCACATTCTTAGTGTTGTAACTATCTGGGGCCACATTCGCAGTGTGGTAACTATCTGTGGCCACATTCTTAGCGTGGTAACTATCAGGGGCCTCATTCGTAGTGTTATAACTATCTGTGGCCACATTCTTAGCGTGGTAACTATCTGGGGCCACATTCTTAGTGTGGTAACTATCTGGGGCCACATTCTTAGTGTGGTAACTCTCTGGGGCTACATTCTTAGTGTGGTAACTATCTGGGGCCACATTCGTAGTGTTATAACTATCTGGGGCCACATTCTATGTGTGGTAACCCTGTTTAGGGCCACATTCCTAGTGAGATAACTATCTGGGGCCACATTCTTAGTGTGGTAACCCTGTTTAGGGCCACATTCTTAGTGTGGTAACTATCTGGGGCCACATTCTTAGTGTGGTAACTATCTGGGGCCATATTCTTAGTGTGGTAACTATCTAGGGCCATATTCTTAGCGTGGTAACTATCTGGGGCTACATTCTTAGTGTGGTAACTATCTGGGGCGACATTCTTAGTGTGGTAACTATCAGGGGCCACATTCGTAGTGTGGTAACTATCTGTGGCCACATTCTTAGCGTGGTAACTATCTGGGGCCACATTCTTAGTGTGGTAACTATCTGGGGCCACATTCTAAGTGTGGTAACCCTGTTTAGGGCCACATTCTTAGTGTGATAACTATCTGGGGCCACATTCTTAGTGTGGTAACTATCTGGGGCCACATTCTTAGTGTGGTAACTATCTTGGGCCATATTCTTAGCGTGGTAACTATCTGGGGCTACATTCTTAGTGTGGTAACTATCTGGGGCGACATTCGTAGTGTGGTAACTATCTGGGGCGACATTCTTAGTGTGGTAACTATCTGGGGCCACATTCTTAGTGTGGTAACTCTCTGGGGCTACATTCTTAGTGTGGTAACTATATGGGGCCACATTCGTAGTGTAGTAACTATCTGGGGCCACATTATTAGTGTTGCAACCGTGTTTAGGGCCACATTTTTAGTGTGATAACTATCTGGGGCCAATTTCTTAGTGTTGTAACTATCTGTGGCCACATTTTTAGCATGGTAACTATCTGGGGCCACATTCTTAGTGTTGTAACTATCTGGGGCCACATTCGCAGTGTGGTAACTATCTGTGGCCACATTCTTAGCGTGGTAACTATCAGGGGCCTCATTCGTAGTGTTATAACTATCTGTGGCCACATTCTTAGCGTGGTAACTATCTGGGGCCACATTCTTAGTGTGGTAACTATCTGGGGCCACATTCTTAGTGTGGTAACTCTCTGGGGCTACATTCTTAGTGTGGTAACTATCTGGGGCCACATTCGTAGTGTTATAACTATCTGGGGCCACATTCTATGTGTGGTAACCCTGTTTAGGGCCACATTCCTAGTGAGATAACTATCTGGGGCCACATTCTTAGTGTGGTAACCCTGTTTAGGGCCACATTCTTAGTGTGGTAACTATCTGGGGCCACATTCTTAGTGTGGTAACTATCTGGGGCCATATTCTTAGTGTGGTAACTATCTAGGGCCATATTCTTAGCGTGGTAACTATCTGGGGCTACATTCTTAGTGTGGTAACTATTTGGGGCGACATTCTTAGTGTGGTAACTATCAGGGGCCACATTCGTAGTGTGGTAACTATCTGTGGCCACATTCTTAGCGTGGTAACTATCTGGGGCCACATTCTTAGTGTGGTAACTATCTGGGGCCACATTCTAAGTGTGGTAACCCTGTTTAGGGCCACATTCTTAGTGTGATAACTATCTGGGGCCACATTCTTAGTGTGGTAACTATCTGGGGCCACATTCTTAGTGTGGTAACTATCTTGGGCCATATTCTTAGCGTGGTAACTATCTGGGGCTACATTCTTAGTGTGGTAACTATCTGGGGCGACATTCGTAGTGTGGTAACTATCTGGGGCGACATTCTTAGTGTGGTAACTATCTGGGGCCACATTCTTAGTGTGGTAACTCTCTGGGGCTACATTCTTAGTGTGGTAACTATATGGGGCCACATTCGTAGTGTAGTAACTATCTGGGGCCACATTATTAGTGTTGCAACCGTGTTTAGGGCCACATTTTTAGTGTGATAACTATCTGGGGCCAATTTCTTAGTGTTGTAACTATCTGTGGCCACATTTTTAGCATGGTAACTATCTGGGGCCACATTCTTAGTGTGGTAGCTATCTAGGGCCACATTCTTAGTGTGGTAACACTATCTGGGGCCATATTCTTAGCATGGTAACTATCTGGGGCCACATTCTTAGCATGGTAACTATTTGGGGCCACATTCGTAGCATGGTAATTATCTGGGGTCACATTATTAGCGTGGTAACTATCTGGGGCCACTTTGTTTGTGTGGTAACCTTATCTGGGGCCACATTCTTAGCGTGGTAACTACCTGGGCCACATTCTTATCGGGGTAACTATCTGAGGCCACTTTCTTAGCGTGGTAAATATCTGGGGCCACATTCTTAGCGTAGTAACTATCTGGGGCCACATTCTTAGTGTGATAACTATCTGGGGCCACATTCTTAGCGTGGTAACTATCTGGGGCCACATTCTTAGTGTGATAACTATCTGGGGCCCCATTCTTAGCGTTGTAACTACCTGGGGCCACATTCTTAGCATGGTAACTATCTGGGGCAACATTCGTTGCATGGAAACTATCTGGGGCCACATTCTTAGTGTGGTAACTATCTGAGCCACATTCTTAGTGAGGTAACTATCTGGGGCCACGTTCTTAGTGTGGTAACTATCTGGGGCCACATTCTTAGTGTGGTAACTATCTGGGCCACATTCTTAGTGAGGTAACTATCTTGGGCCACATTCTTAGTGTGGTAACTATCTAGGGCAACATTCTTAGTGTCGTAACTATCTGGGGCCAAATTCTTAGCGTTGTAACTATCTGGGTCCGCATTCTTAGCGTTGTAACTACCTGGGGGCCACATTCGTAGCGTGGTAACTATCTGGGGCCGCATTCTTACCGTGGTAACTATCTGGGGCCACATTCGTAGCGTGGTAACTATCTGGGGCCACATTCTTAGTGTGGTAACCCTATCTGGTTCCACATTCTTAGTGTGGTAACACTATCTGGAACCAAATTCTTTGTGTAGTAACACTATCAGGGGCCATATTCTTAGCGTGGTAACTATCTGGGGCCACATTCTAGGTGTGGTAACTATCAGGGGCCACATTCTTTGTGTGGTAACCCTTTCTGGGGCCACATTTTTAGTGTGGTAACACTATCTGGGGACACATTCTTAGTGTGGTAAGTGTCTGGGGCCACATTCTTAGTGTGGTAACTATCTGGGGCCACATTCTTAGTGTCGTAACTATCTGGGGCCTCATTCCTAGTGTCGTAACTATCTGCGGCCACATTCGTAGTGTGGCAACCCTATCTAGGGCCCCATTCTTAGTGTGGTAACTATCTGGGGCCACATTCTTAGTGTGGTAACTATCTGGGGCCATATTCATAGTGTGTTAACTATCTGTGGCCACATTATTAGCGTGGTAACTATCTGGGGCCACATTCTTAGTGTGGTAACTATCTAGGGCCACATTCTTTGCGTGGTAACTATCTGGGGCTACATTCTTAGTGTGGTAACTATCTGGGGCGACATTCTTAGTGTGATAACTATCTGGGGCCACATTCTTAGTTTGGTAACTCTCTGTGGCTACATTCCTAGTGTGGTAACTATCTAGGGCCACATTCATAGTGTGGTAACTATCTGGGGCCACATTCTTAGTGTGGTAACTATCTGGGGCCATATTCATAGTGTGTTAACTATCTGTGGCCACATTATTAGCGTGGTAACTATCTGGGGCCACATTCTTAGTTTGGTAACTCTCTGTGGCTACATTCATAGTGTGGTAACTATCTGGGGCCAAATTCCTAGTGTTGTAACTATCTGTGGCCACATTTTTAGCGTGGTAACTATCTGGGGCCACATTCTTAGTGTGGTAGCTATCTAGGGCCACATTCTTAGAGTGGTAACTATCTGGGGCTACATTCTTAGTGTGGTAACTATCTCGGGCCACATTCTTAGTGTAGTAACTATATGGGGCCACATTCTTAGTGTGGTAACTATCTGGGGCCACATTCTTAGTGTGGTAACAATCTGCGGCGACATTCTTAGTGTGGAAACTATATGGGGCCACATTCTTAGTGTGGTAACTATCTGGGGCCACATTCTTAGTGTGGTAACTATCTAGGTCCACATTCTTAGTGTTGTAACTGTCTGTGGCCACATTTTTAGCATGGTAACTATCTGGGGCCACATTCTTAGTATGGTAGCTATCTAGGGCCACATTCTTAGCGTGGTAACTATCTGGGGCTACATTCTTAGTGTGGTAACTATCTAGAGCCACATTCTTAGTGTGGTAACTATCTGGGGCCACATTCTTAGTGTGATAACTATCAGGGGCCACATTAACTGTAGTTAGGGGCCACTAACTGTACATGACACCAAGGTACAACCAGCTGTAGCACAGAGCTCGGTGGCAGCGGCGCCTGAGCAGGGCGCGGAGTCGGGGATGCCTGAGCAGGGCGCGGAGTCGGGGATGCCTGAGCAGGGCGCGGAGTCGGGGATGCCTGAGCAGGGCACGGAGTCGGGGATGCCTGAGCAGGGCGCGGAGTCGGGGATGCCTGAACAGGGCACGGAGTCGGGGACCCCTGAGCAGAGCGCGGTGTCACAGGCACCGGAGCAGAGCGCGGTGTCACAGGCACCGGAGCAGAGCGCGGTGTCATAGGCACCGGGGCAGAGCGCGGTGTCACAGGCACCGGAGCAGAGCGCGGTGTCACAGGCACCGGAGCAGAGCGCGGTGTCACAGGCACCGGAGCAGAGCGCGGTGTCACAGGCACCGGAGCAGAGCGCGGTGTCACAGGCACCGGAGCAGGGCACAGTGTCGGGGGCGCCGCAGCAGAGTGCGGTCCCTGGCAGAGGGAAACAAACAAAACAAGGCCCCAAAATCTGTTGGTATTACAGATGGGCTACCTGTAAGCATGGGGAATCGGGAAGAATAAATGGAACATGTACACACGATCACCCTAGAAAGTGCAGAAAGCTCCTCAATACAGGTAAATGTACCAAAAGCTGTGAATTCTTTCACCCAGAAATTTGCAAGAACTCTTTGGACAGGAAAGAGTGCTTCAATGCTGAATGTCCAGCTTTTCATATAAGAGGTACCAGGCGAATAAAACCGACAGACTACCACTATGAAAACAGCCACTACTCCATCAACCGGGATAATTTCTTAGCAAGAGGAGGAGGAGAAGAATGGCTAAAAATGACCAGACACTACCACCAACTCGGTCAAATGCTAGAGAGGACGCAAACACAGTGGCCTCCTTACCAGAGCCTCAGATATTAACACCAATTGAAGCATCCAGCACTTCCACTAACACGATAACATCATTTATATTTGCCAACATCCAGGGTATAAAAACACGCAAATCCAACAAAGTTCATTTTATAGATGGTCTCCTTCATGAGGCAAATGCAGTGTTTGCAGCCCTAACGGAAACTCACACAAAGGACTACCTTGATGGTGAAATATGGATCTCAGAATACAATCTCTTCAGATGTGATAGGAAACACCGGCTTCAGGGTGGGGTCAGCCTCTACATCAAAGACACACTCATCTGTACTGAGCTGCTAAACACCTCAAATGATAAGGTGGAAGTGCTGATAGTCAAAATAGAGATCCTAAATGTAGTTGTTGTCCTTGTATATAAGTCACCGGAGGCAAACCCTCAGCAGTTTAAAGACCAACTAATGAAAATAGAACACTGCTTGGAAAACCTCACAAATCCAGCTCCGAACATCATCCTGCTTGGGGACTTCAACCTACGGCACCTGAAATGGAAGCACCTGGCTAATACAGTAATATCAGAAAGAATACCAGGAAGTAGCCTAAATGAGCAGGCACATGCAAATGACCTGCTACGGATGTGCGATAGGTTTGCCTTAAACCAGCAAATAGTAGAACCAACTAGGAAGGAGAACACGCTGGACCTCATTTTCACTAATAATGATGAGTTGATCGGGAACATAATGATTACAAATACCTGTTACTCAGATCACAACTTAATTGAAGTTCTGACAACCATGGGAAATGGACCTTCAAAACCAGTCCAGATTCCCGGTGGAGGAGATTTCAGCAAATTCAACTTCAATAATAAACGGATAAACTGGGAGCAAATAAACCAGGACTTCACAGAAATAAACTGGGAAGAACAGCTAGGAAATGCAAACCTGAACCAGTGCCTGGAAAAAATAAGCTCAGTAGCACTAGAAATATGTTCAAACCGCATACCCCTAAGAAAAAAGAGAAAGAGATGCAGACTGGAACGGGAACGTCGTTCCCTATATAGGCGAAGAAAACGAATCGCGGAACAACTTGAGAGTCGCACCCTATCTCAAGAACGGCGTAGAAGGTTAGGTAGAGAAATAGAAACAATTGAACTCAAGCTACAAGAATCATACAAAACCCAGGAGAGGCAAAGAGAGCAAAAGGCCATCAGTGAAATAGAGAGAAATCCGAAATATTTTTTCTCCTATGCAAAATCAAGATCAAAAACCACATCTAGTATCGGGCCCCTGCGAAAGGGAGATGGAACTTTCACAGATGACAACAAAGAAATGAGCGAGTTACTGAGGAAGCAGTACGACTCTGTTTTCAGTGAGCCATTAAATGCACTAAAGATTGATAACCCAAATGAATTTTTCATGGATATGATACCAACATCAAATCTCATATCAGACGTCGCCCTATCCCCACTAGATTTTGAAGAAGCCATAAACAGTATGCCTATGCACTCTGCACCAGGCCCGGATTCTTGGAACTCCATATTCATCAAGAACTGTAAAAAACCACTGTCGCAGGCCCTTCACATTCTGTGGAGACAAAGCCTAGATACTGGCGTTATCCCTGACATACTAAAAACAGCAGAGATAGCACCACTCCATAAAGGAGGAAATAAGGCAGAGGCAAAAAATTACAGACCGATAGCACTAACATCGCACATCATAAAAAATTTTGAGAGAGTGCTAAGGAGTAAGATCACAAAATATATGGAATCACAGCATCTCCATAACCCCGGACAACATGGTTTCAGAACAGGGCGCTCTTGCCTGTCGCAGTTGCTGGACCACTATGATATGGCATTAGATGCTATGGAAGACAAACAAAACGCTGATGTAATTTACACAGATTTCGCAAAAGCTTTTGATAAATGTGACCATGGTGTTATTGCACATAAAATGCGTTCAAAAGGAATTACCGGGAAAATAGGCAGATGGATCTACAATTTCCTGACTGACAGAACCCAATGTGTAATAGTCAACAAAATAAAATCCAGCCCATCAACCGTGAAGAGCTCAGTCCCCCAGGGTACTGTGCTTGCTCCAGTACTTTTTCTCATCCTCATATCGGACATAGACCAGAACACAACCTATAGCACTGTATCATCCTTTGCAGATGACACTAGGATTTTCATGAGAGTTGGCAACATAGAGGACACGGCAAACCTCCAATCAGATGTAGATCAGGTCTTTCTATGGGCTACAGAAAATAATATGGTATTCAACGAGGATAAGTTTCAGCTCATGCGCTACGGAAAAATTGAAAATATAAAAACAGAAACCACGTACAAAACGCAGGCAAATCATAACATAGAACGAAAAGGCAATGTAAAGGACCTGGGTGTACTCATGTCGGAAGACCTTACCTTTAAAGAACACAATAAAGTAGCCGTCGCAACTGCAAGAAAAATGACAGGTTGGATAACAAGAACTTTTCACACTAGAGATGCTATACCGATGATGATACTTTTCAAAACGCTTGTGCTCTCTAGAGTGGAGTACTGCTGCACAATGACAGCCCCTTTCAAAGCTGGAGAAATTGCTGACCTAGAGAGCGTGCAGAGATCCTTTACTGCTAGAATCCACTCAGTAAAACATCTAAACTACTGGGACCGACTAAAGAGCCTAAATCTGTACTCCCTTGAGCGCAGGCGGGAGAGATACATAATAATTTACACGTGGAAAATAATTGAGGGGCTGGTCCCAAACCTGCACACAGAAATAACACCACATGAGACCAGAAGACATGGCAGGATGTGCAGAATACCCCCGTTGAAAAGCAGAGGTGCAACAGGTACTCTGAGAGAGAACTCTATCAACATCAGAGGCCCGAGACTGTTCAACACACTTCCACTACACATAAGGGGCATAACTGGCAAACCCCTCACAGTGTTCAAGAGAGAACTGGATAAGCACCTCCAAAGGATACCTGATCAACCAGGCTGTGACTCATACGTCAGGCTGCGAGCAGCCGCGTCTAACAGCCTGGTTGATCAGTCCAGCAACCAGGAGGCCTGGTCGACGACCGGGCCGCGGGGACACTAAGCCCCGGAAGCACCTCAAGGTAGCCTCAAGGTAGGTGGCCACATTTTTAGCGTGGTAACTATCTGGGGCCACATTCTTAGTGTGGTAGCTATCTAGGGCCACATTCGTAGCGTGGTAACTATCTGGGGCTACATTCTTAGTGTGGTAACTATCTAGGGCCACATTCTTAGTGTGGTAACTATCTGGTTCCACATTCTTTGTGTGATAACTATCTGAGGCCACATTCTTTGTGTGGTAACTATCTGTGGCCACATTTTTAGCGTGGTAAATATCTGGGGCCACATTCTTAGTGTGGTAGCTATCAAGGGCCACATTCGTAGCGTGGTAACTATCTGGGGCTACATTCTTAGTGTGGTAACTATCTAGGGCCACATTCTTAGTGTGGTAACTATCTGGTTCCACATTCTTTGTGTGATAACTATCTGAGGCCACATTCTTTGTGTGGTAACTATCTGTGGCCACATTTTTAGCGTGGTAAATATCTGGGGCCACATTCTTAGTGTGGTAGCTATCAAGGGCCACATTCGTAGCGTGGTAACTATCTGGGGCTACATTCTTAGTGTGGTAACTATCAAGAGCCACATTCTTAGTGTAGTAACTATATGGGGCCACATTCTTAGTGTGGTAACTATCTGGGGCCACATTCTTAGTGTGGTAACAATCTGCGGCGACATTCTTAGTGTGGAAACTATATGGGGCCACATTCTTAGTGTGGTAACTATCTGGGGCCACATTCTTAGTGTGGTAACTATCTAGGTCCACATTCTTAGTGTTGTAACTGTCTGTGGCCACATTTTTAGCATGGTAACTATCTGGGGCCACATTCTTAGTATGGTAGCTATCTAGGGCCACATTCTTAGCGTGGTAACTATCTGGGGCTACATTCTTAGTGTGGTAACTATCTAGAGCCACATTCTTAGTGTGGTAACTATCTGGGGCCACATTCTTAGTGTGATAACTATCAGGGGCCACATTAACTGTAGTTAGGGGCCACTAACTGTACATGACACCAAGGTACAACCAGCTGTAGCACAGAGCTCGGTGGCAGCGGCGCCTGAGCAGGGCGCGGAGTCGGGGATGCCTGAGCAGGGCGTGGAGTCGGGGATGCCTGAGCAGGGCGCGGAGTCGGGGATGCCTGAGCAGGGCACGGAGTCGGGGATGCCTGAGCAGGGCGCGGAGTCGGGGATGCCTGAACAGGGCACGGAGTCGGGGACCCCTGAGCAGAGCGCGGTGTCACAGGCACCGGAGCAGAGCGCGGTGTCACAGGCACCGGAGCAGAGCGCGGTGTCATAGGCACCGGGGCAGAGCGCGGTGTCACAGGCACCGGAGCAGAGCGCGGTGTCACAGGCACCGGAGCAGAGCGCGGTGTCACAGGCACCGGAGCAGAGCGCGGTGTCACAGGCACCGGAGCAGAGCGCGGTGTCACAGGCACCGGAGCAGGGCACAGTGTCGGGGGCGCCGCAGCAGAGTGCGGTCCCTGGCAGAGGGAAACAAACAAAACAAGGCCCCAAAATCTGTTGGTATTACAGATGGGCTACCTGTAAGCATGGGGAATCGGGAAGAATAAATGGAACATGTACACACGATCACCCTAGAAAGTGCAGAAAGCTCCTCAATACAGGTAAATGTACCAAAAGCTGTGAATTCTTTCACCCAGAAATTTGCAAGAACTCTTTGGACAGGAAAGAGTGCTTCAATGCTGAATGTCCAGCTTTTCATATAAGAGGTACCAGGCGAATAAAACCGACAGACTACCACTATGAAAACAGCCACTACTCCATCAACCGGGATAATTTCTTAGCAAGAGGAGGAGGAGAAGAATGGCTAAAAATGACCAGACACTACCACCAACTCGGTCAAATGCTAGAGAGGACGCAAACACAGTGGCCTCCTTACCAGAGCCTCAGATATTAACACCAATTGAAGCATCCAGCACTTCCACTAACACGATAACATCATTTATATTTGCCAACATCCAGGGTATAAAAACACGCAAATCCAACAAAGTTCATTTTATAGATGGTCTCCTTCATGAGGCAAATGCAGTGTTTGCAGCCCTAACGGAAACTCACACAAAGGACTACCTTGATGGTGAAATATGGATCTCAGAATACAATCTCTTCAGATGTGATAGGAAACACCGGCTTCAGGGTGGGGTCAGCCTCTACATCAAAGACACACTCATCTGTACTGAGCTGCTAAACACCTCAAATGATAAGGTGGAAGTGCTGATAGTCAAAATAGAGATCCTAAATGTAGTTGTTGTCCTTGTATATAAGTCACCGGAGGCAAACCCTCAGCAGTTTAAAGACCAACTAATGAAAATAGAACACTGCTTGGAAAACCTCACAAATCCAGCTCCGAACATCATCCTGCTTGGGGACTTCAACCTACGGCACCTGAAATGGAAGCACCTGGCTAATACAGTAATATCAGAAAGAATACCAGGAAGTAGCCTAAATGAGCAGGCACATGCAAATGACCTGCTACGGATGTGCGATAGGTTTGCCTTAAACCAGCAAATAGTAGAACCAACTAGGAAGGAGAACACGCTGGACCTCATTTTCACTAATAATGATGAGTTGATCGGGAACATAATGATTACAAATACCTGTTACTCAGATCACAACTTAATTGAAGTTCTGACAACCATGGGAAATGGACCTTCAAAACCAGTCCAGATTCCCGGTGGAGGAGATTTCAGCAAATTCAACTTCAATAATAAACGGATAAACTGGGAGCAAATAAACCAGGACTTCACAGAAATAAACTGGGAAGAACAGCTAGGAAATGCAAACCTGAACCAGTGCCTGGAAAAAATAAGCTCAGTAGCACTAGAAATATGTTCAAACCGCATACCCCTAAGAAAAAAGAGAAAGAGATGCAGACTGGAACGGGAACGTCGTTCCCTATATAGGCGAAGAAAACGAATCGCGGAACAACTTGAGAGTCGCACCCTATCTCAAGAACGGCGTAGAAGGTTAGGTAGAGAAATAGAAACAATTGAACTCAAGCTACAAGAATCATACAAAACCCAGGAGAGGCAAAGAGAGCAAAAGGCCATCAGTGAAATAGAGAGAAATCCGAAATATTTTTTCTCCTATGCAAAATCAAGATCAAAAACCACATCTAGTATCGGGCCCCTGCGAAAGGGAGATGGAACTTTCACAGATGACAACAAAGAAATGAGCGAGTTACTGAGGAAGCAGTACGACTCTGTTTTCAGTGAGCCATTAAATGCACTAAAGATTGATAACCCAAATGAATTTTTCATGGATATGATACCAACATCAAATCTCATATCAGACGTCGCCCTATCCCCACTAGATTTTGAAGAAGCCATAAACAGTATGCCTATGCACTCTGCACCAGGCCCGGATTCTTGGAACTCCATATTCATCAAGAACTGTAAAAAACCACTGTCGCAGGCCCTTCACATTCTGTGGAGACAAAGCCTAGATACTGGCGTTATCCCTGACATACTAAAAACAGCAGAGATAGCACCACTCCATAAAGGAGGAAATAAGGCAGAGGCAAAAAATTACAGACCGATAGCACTAACATCGCACATCATAAAAAATTTTGAGAGAGTGCTAAGGAGTAAGATCACAAAATATATGGAATCACAGCATCTCCATAACCCCGGACAACATGGTTTCAGAACAGGGCGCTCTTGCCTGTCGCAGTTGCTGGACCACTATGATATGGCATTAGATGCTATGGAAGACAAACAAAACGCTGATGTAATTTACACAGATTTCGCAAAAGCTTTTGATAAATGTGACCATGGTGTTATTGCACATAAAATGCGTTCAAAAGGAATTACCGGGAAAATAGGCAGATGGATCTACAATTTCCTGACTGACAGAACCCAATGTGTAATAGTCAACAAAATAAAATCCAGCCCATCAACCGTGAAGAGCTCAGTCCCCCAGGGTACTGTGCTTGCTCCAGTACTTTTTCTCATCCTCATATCGGACATAGACCAGAACACAACCTATAGCACTGTATCATCCTTTGCAGATGACACTAGGATTTTCATGAGAGTTGGCAACATAGAGGACACGGCAAACCTCCAATCAGATGTAGATCAGGTCTTTCTATGGGCTACAGAAAATAATATGGTATTCAACGAGGATAAGTTTCAGCTCATGCGCTACGGAAAAATTGAAAATATAAAAACAGAAACCACGTACAAAACGCAGGCAAATCATAACATAGAACGAAAAGGCAATGTAAAGGACCTGGGTGTACTCATGTCGGAAGACCTTACCTTTAAAGAACACAATAAAGTAGCCGTCGCAACTGCAAGAAAAATGACAGGTTGGATAACAAGAACTTTTCACACTAGAGATGCTATACCGATGATGATACTTTTCAAAACGCTTGTGCTCTCTAGAGTGGAGTACTGCTGCACAATGACAGCCCCTTTCAAAGCTGGAGAAATTGCTGACCTAGAGAGCGTGCAGAGATCCTTTACTGCTAGAATCCACTCAGTAAAACATCTAAACTACTGGGACCGACTAAAGAGCCTAAATCTGTACTCCCTTGAGCGCAGGCGGGAGAGATACATAATAATTTACACGTGGAAAATAATTGAGGGGCTGGTCCCAAACCTGCACACAGAAATAACACCACATGAGACCAGAAGACATGGCAGGATGTGCAGAATACCCCCGTTGAAAAGCAGAGGTGCAACAGGTACTCTGAGAGAGAACTCTATCAACATCAGAGGCCCGAGACTGTTCAACACACTTCCACTACACATAAGGGGCATAACTGGCAAACCCCTCACAGTGTTCAAGAGAGAACTGGATAAGCACCTCCAAAGGATACCTGATCAACCAGGCTGTGACTCATACGTCAGGCTGCGAGCAGCCGCGTCTAACAGCCTGGTTGATCAGTCCAGCAACCAGGAGGCCTGGTCGACGACCGGGCCGCGGGGACACTAAGCCCCGGAAGCACCTCAAGGTAGCCTCAAGGTAGGTGGCCACATTTTTAGCGTGGTAACTATCTGGGGCCACATTCTTAGTGTGGTAGCTATCTAGGGCCACATTCGTAGCGTGGTAACTATCTGGGGCTACATTCTTAGTGTGGTAACTATCTAGGGCCACATTCTTAGTGTGGTAACTATCTGGTTCCACATTCTTTGTGTGATAACTATCTGAGGCCACATTCTTTGTGTGGTAACTATCTGTGGCCACATTTTTAGCGTGGTAAATATCTGGGGCCACATTCTTAGTGTGGTAGCTATCAAGGGCCACATTCGTAGCGTGGTAACTATCTGGGGCTACATTCTTAGTGTGGTAACTATCTAGGGCCACATTCTTAGTGTGGTAACTATCTGGTTCCACATTCTTTGTGTGATAACTATCTGAGGCCACATTCTTTGTGTGGTAACTATCTGTGGCCACATTTTTAGCGTGGTAAATATCTGGGGCCACATTCTTAGTGTGGTAGCTATCAAGGGCCACATTCGTAGCGTGGTAACTATCTGGGGCTACATTCTTAGTGTGGTAACTATCAAGAGCCACATTCTTAGTGTAGTAACTATCTGGGGCCACATTCTTAGTGTGGCAACCTTGTCTGTGGCCACATTTTTAGCGTGGTAACTATCTGGGGTCACATTCTTAGTGTGGCAACCCTGTCTGTGGCCACATTCTTAGCATGGTAACTATCTGCGGCTACAGTCTAAGCGTGGTAACTATCTGGGGCCACATTCTTAGTGTGGTAACATTATTTGGGACCACATTCTTAGCATGTTAACTATCTGGGGCCACATTCTTAGCATGGTAACTATCTGAGGCCACATTCGTATTAGGGTATCTATCTGGGGTCACATTCTTAGTGTGGTAACCCTATCTGGTTCAACATTCTTAGTGGGGTAACACTATCTGGAGCCAAATTCTTAGTGTGGTAACTATCTGGGGCAAAATTCTTAGCGTGGTAACTATCTGGGCCCACATTCGTAGCGTGGTAACTACCTGGGGCCACATTCTTTGTGTGGTAACCCTATCTGGGGGAACATTCTTAGTGTGGTAACACTATCAGGGGACACATTCTTAGTGTGGTAACTATCTGGGGCCACATTCTTAGTGTGGTTACTATCTGGGGCGATATTCTTAGTGTGGTAACAATCTGGGGCAACATTCTTAGTGTGGTAACTATCTGTGGCCACATTCTTATCGTGGTAACTATCTGGGGCTACATTCTTAGTGTGGTAACTATCTGGGGCGACATTCCTAGTGTGGTAACTATCTGGGGCCACATTCTTAGTGTGGTAACTATCTGGAGCCACATTCTTAGTGTGGTAACTATCTGGGGCCACATTCTTAGTGTGGTAACTATCTGGGGCCACATTCGTAGTGTGATGACTATCTGGGGCCACATTCTTAGTGTGGCAACCCTGTTTAGGGCCACATTCTTAATGTGATAACTATCTGGGGCCACATTCTTAGTGTGGTAACACTATCTGGGGCCACATTCTTAGTGTGGTAGCTATCTGGGGCAACATTCCTAGTGTGGTAAGTATCTGGGGCCACATTCTTAGTATGGCAACCCTGTTTAGGGCCACATTCTTAGTGTGAAAACTATCTTGGGCCACATTCTCAGTGTGGTAACTATCTGGGGCCACATTCTTAGTGTGGTAACTTTCTGGGGCCACATTCTTAGTGTGGTAACTATCTAGGGCCACATTCTTAGTGTGGTAACTTTCTGGGGCCACATTCTTAGTGTGGTAACTATCTGGGGCCACATTCTTAGTGTGGTAACTATCTACGGCCACATTCTTAGTGTGGCAACCCTATCTAGGGCCACATTCTTAGTGTTGTAACTATCTGGGGCCACATTCTTAGTGCGGTAACTATCAGGGGCCACATTCTTATTGTGGTAACTATCTGTGGCCACATCCTTAGCGTGGTAACTATCTGGGGCCACATTCTTAGTGTGGTAACTATACTATCTAGAGCCACATTCTTAGCGTTGTAACTATCTGGAGCTACATTCTTAGTGTGGTAACTATCTGGGGCGACATTCTTAGTGTGGTAACTATCTGGGGCTACATTCTTAGTGTGGTAACTATCTGGGGCCACATTCTTAGTGTGGTAACTATCTGGGGCCACATTCTTAGTGTAGTAACTCTCTGGGGCCACATTCATAGTGTGGCAACCGTGTTTAGGGACACATTCTAAGTGTGATAACTATCTGGGGCCACATTCTTAGTGTGGTAACTATCTGTGGCCACATTTTTAGCGTGGTAACTATCTGGGGCTACATTCTTAGTGTGGTAGCTATCTTGGGCCACATTCGTAGCGTGGTAACTATCTGGGGCTACATTCTTAGTGTGGTAACTAGCTGGGGCCACATTCTTAGTGTGGCAACCCTGTCTGGGGCCACATTCTTAGCGTGAAACTACCTGTGGCCACATTCTTAGCGTGGTAACTATCTGGGGTCACATTCTTAGCATGGTAACTATCAGCGGCTACATTCTTAGAGTGGTAACTATCTGGGGCCACATTCTCAGTGTGGTAACACTATTTTTGGTCACATTCTTAGCATGTTAACTATCTGGGGCCACATTCTTTGTGTGGCAACCTTGTTAAGGGCCACATTCTTAGAGTGATAACTATCTGGGGCTACATTCTTAGTGTGGTAACTATCTAGGGACACATTCTTAGTGTGGCAACCCTGTCTGGGGCCACATTCTTAGCGTGAAACTACCTGTGGCCACATTCGTAGCGTGGTAACTATCTGGGGTCACATTCTTAGCATGGTAACTATCAGCGGCTACATTCTTAGAGTGGTAACTATCTGGGGCCACATTCTCAGTGTGGTAACACTATTTTTGGTCACATTCTTAGCATGTTAACTATCTGGGGCCACATTCGTAGCGTGGTAACTATCTGGGGCCATATTCTTAGTGTGGTAACTACCTAGGGCAACATTCTTAGCGTGGTAACTATCTGGGGCTACATTCTTAGTGTGGAAACTATCTGGATCGACATTCTTAGTGTGGTAACTATCTGGGGACACATTCTTAGTGTGATAACTATCTGGAACCACATTCCTAGTGTGGTAACTATCTGGGGCCACATTCTTAGTGTGGTAAACAACTGGGGCACAATCGTAGTGTGATAACTATTTTGGGCCACATTCTTAGTGTGATAACTATCTGGGGCCACATTCTTTGTGTGGCAACCCTGTTTAGGGCCACATTCTTAGTGTGATAACTATCTGGGGCCACTATCTTAGTGTGGTAACACTCTCTGGGGTCACATTCTTAGCGAGGTAACTATCTGTAACCACATTCTTATTGTGGTAACTATCTGTGGCCACATTCTTATTGTGGTAACTATCTGGGGCCACATTCTTAGTGTAGTAACTATCTGGGGCCACATTCATTGTGTGGCAACCCTATTTAGGGCCACATTCTTAGTGTGATATCTATCTGGGGCCACATTCTTAGTGTGGTAACTATCTGGGGCCACATTCTTAGCGTGGTAACTTTCTGGGGCCACATTCCTAGTGTGGTAACTATCTGGGGCCACATTCTTTGTGTGTTAACTTTCTGGGGCCACATTCTTTGTGTGGTTACTATCTGGGACCACAGTCTTAGTGTTACAACCCTGTTTATGGCCACATTCTTAGTGTGATAATTATCTACGGCCACATTCTTAGTGTGGTAACTATCTGGGGCTACATTCTTAGTGTGGTAACTATCTGGGGCTACATTCTTAGCGTGGTAACGATCTGGGGCCACATTCTTAGTGTGGTAACTATCTGGGGCCACATTCTTAGTGTGGTAACTATCTGGGGCCACATTCTTAGTGTGGTAACTATCTGGGGCCACATTCGTAGTGTGGTAACTATCTGGGGACACATTCGAAGCGTGGTAACAATCTGGGGCCACATTCTTAGTGTGGCAACCCTGTTTAGGGTCACATTCTTAGTGTGATAACTATCTTTGGCCACATTCTTAGTGTGGTAACTATCTGAAGCCACATTCGAAGTGTGGTAACTATCTGAGGCCACATTCTTTGTGTGGTAACTATCTGGGGCCACAGTCTTAGTGTTACAAACCTGTTTATGGCCACATTCTTAGTGTGATAATTATCTACGGCCACATTCTTAGTGTGGTAACTACATTGGGCTACATTCTTAGTGTGGTAACTATCTGGGGCCACATTCTTAGTGTGGTAACTATCTGGGTCCACATTCTTAGTGTGGTAACTATCTGGGGGCCACATTCTTAGTGTGGTAACTATCTGGGGGCCACATTCTTAGTGTGGTAACTATCTGGGGCTACATTCGAAGCGTGGTAACTATCTGGGGCCACATTCTTAGTGTGGCAACCCTGTTTAGGGCCACATTCTTAGTGTGATAACTATCTGGGGCCACATTCTTAGTGTGGTAACACTATTTTTGGCCACATTCTTAGCATGTTAACTATCTTTCGCCATATTCTTAGCATGGTAACTATCTGGGGCCATATTCGTAGCATGGTAACTATCTGGGGTCACATTCTTAGCGTGGTAACTACCTGGGGCCACATTCTTAGCGTGGTAACTATTTGGGGCCACATTCTTAGCGTGGTAACTATCTGGGGCCACATTCGTAGCGTGGTAACTATCTGGGGCCACATTCTTAGTGTGGTAACCCTATGTGGTTCCACATTCTTAGTGTGGTAACTATCTGGGGCCACATTCTTAGTGTGGTAACTATCTGGGGCCACATTTTTAGTGTGGTAACTATCTGGGGCCACATTCTTAGTGTGATAACTATCTGGGGCCACATTCTTAGTGTGGTAACTATCTGGGGCCACATTCTTAGTGTGCTAACTTTCTAGGGCCACATTTTTAGTGTGGTAAATTTCTGGGGCCACATTCTTACTGTGGTAACTATCTGGGGCCACATTCTTAGTGTGGTAACTATCTGCGGCCACATTCTTAGTGTGGTAACTATCTGCGGCCACATTCTTAGTGTGGCAACCCTATCTAGGGCCACATTCTCAGTGTTGTAACTATCTGGGGCCACATTCTTAGTGTTGTAACTATCAGGGGCCACATTCTTAGTGTGGTAACTATCTGTGGCCACATTCTTAGCGTTGTAACTATCTGGGGCCACATTCTTAGTGTGGTAACTATCAAGGGCCACATTCTTAGCGTGGTAACTATCTGGAGCTACATTCTTAGTGTGGTAACGATCTGGTGCGACATTCTTAGTGTGGTAACTATCTGAGGCCACATTCTTAGTTTGGTAACTATCTGGGGCCACATTCTTTGTGTGGTAACCCTATCTGCGGGAACATTCTTTGTGTAGTAACATAATCTGGGGACACATTCTTAGTGTGGTAACTGTCTGAGGCCACATTCTTAGTGTGGTAACTATCTGGGGCCACATTCTTAGTGTGGTTACTATCTGGGGCGACATTTCTAATGTGGTAACAATCTGGGGCCACATTCTTAGTGTGGTAACTATCTGTGGCCACATTCTTAGCGTGGTAACTATCTGGGGCTACATTCTTAGTGTGGTAACTATCTGGGGCGACATTCTTAGTGTGGTAACTATCTGGGGCCACATTCTTAGTGTCGTAACTATCTGGAGCCACATTCTTAGTGTGGTAACTATCTGGAGCCACATTCTTAGTGTGGTAACTGAGGCCACATTCTTAGTGTGATAACTATCTGGGGCCACATTCTTAGTGTGGCAACCCTGTTTAGGGCCACATTCTTAGTGTGATAACTATCTAGGGCCACATTCTTAGTGTGGTAACACTATCTGGGGCCACATTCTTAGTGTGGTAACTGTCTGGGGCCACATTCTTAGTGTCGTAACTATCTGCGGCCACATTCGTAGTGTAGCAACCCTATCTAGGGCCCCATTCTTAGTGTGGTAACTATCTGGGGCCACATTCTTAGTTTGGTAGCTATCTGGGGCCACATTCTTAGTGTGGTAACTATCTGTGGCCACATTCTTAGCGTGGTAACTATCTGGGGCCACATTCTTAGTGTGGTAACTATCTAGGGCCATATTCTTAGCGTGGTAACTATCTGGGGCTATATTCTTAGTGTGGTAACTCTCTGGGGCTACATTCTTAGTGTGGTAACTATCTGGGGCCACATTCGTAGTGTAGTAACTATCTGGGGCCACATTCTTAGTGTTGCAACCGTGTTTAGGGCCACATTCTTAGTGTGATAACTATCTGGGGCAAATTTATTAGTGTTATAACTATCTGTGGCCACATTTTTAGCATGGTAACTATCTGGGGCCACATTCTTAGTGTGGTAGCTATCTAGGGCCACATTCTTAGCGTGGTAACTATCTGGGGCCACATTCTTAGTGTCATAACTATCTGAGGCCACATTCTTTGTGTGGTAACTATCTGTGGCCACATTTTTAGCGTGGTAACTATCTGGGGCCACATTCTTTGTGTGTTAGCTATCTAGTGCCACATTCGTAGCGTGGTAACTTTCTGGGGCTACATTCTTAGTGTGGTAACTATCTAGGGCCACATTCGTAGTGTGGTAACTCTCTGGGGCCACATTCTTAGTGTGGCAACCCTGTCTGGGGCCACATTCTCAGTGTTGTAACTATCTGGGGCCACATTCTTAGTGTGGTAACACTATCTGGGGCCACATTCTTAGTGTGGTAACTATCTGGGGCCACATTCTTAGTGTGATAACTATCTGGGGCCACATTCTTAGTGTGGTAACTATCTGGGGCCACATTCCTAGTGTGGTAACTATCTGGGGCGAACATTCTTAGTGTGGCAACCCTGTTTAGGGCCACATTCTTAGTGTGATAACTATCTGGGGCCACATTATTAGTGTGGTAACTATCTGTGGCCACATTCTTAGCGTGGTAACTATCTGGGGCTACATTCTTAGTGTGGTAACTATCTGGGGCGACATTCTTAGTGTGGTAACTCTCTGGGGCCACATTCTTAGTGTGGCAACCCTGTCTGGGGCCACATTCTCAGTGTTGTAAGTATCTGGGGCCACATTCTTAGTGTGGTAACACTATCTGGGGCCACATTCTTAGTGTGGTAACTATCTGGGGCCACATTCTTAGTGTGGTAACTATCTGGGGCCACATTCTTAGTGTGGTAACTATCTGGGGCCACATTCCTAGTGTGGTAACTATCTGGGGCGAACATTCTTAGTGTGGCAACCCTGTTTAGGGCCACATTCTTAGTGTGATAACTATCTGGGGCCACATTCTTAGTGTGGTAACTATCTGTGGCCACATTCTTAGCGTGGTAACTATCTGGGGTTACATTCTTAGTGTGGTAACTATCTGGGGCGACATTCTTAGTGTGGTAACTATCTGGGGCCACATTCTTAGTGTGGTAACTATCTGGAGCCACATTCTTAGTGTGGTAACTATCTGGGGCCATATTCTTAGTGTGGTAACTATCTGGGGTCACATTCTTAGTGTGGTAACTATCTGGGGCCACATTCTTAGTGTGTCAACCCTGTTTAGGGCCACATTCTTAGTGTGGTAACACTATCTGGGGGCCACATTCCTAGTGTGGTAACTATCTGGGGCCACATTCTTAGTGTGGTAACTCTCTGGGGCCACATTTTTAGTGTCGTAACTATCTGGGGCCACATTCTTAGTGTGATAACTATCTGGGGCCACATTCGTAGTGTGGTAACTATCTGGGGCCACATTCTTAGTGTGGTAACTTTCTAGGGCCACATTCTTAGTGTGGTAAACTTCTGGGGCCACATTCGTACTGTGGTAACTATCTGGGGCCACATTCTTAGTGTGGTAACTATCTGCGGCCACATTCGTAGTGTGGTAACTATCTGCGGCCACATTCTTAGTGTGGCAACCCTATCTAGGGCCACATTCTCAGTGTTGTAACTATCTGGGGCCACATTCGTAGTGTGGTAACTATCAGGGGCCACATTCTTAGTGTGGTAACTATCTGTGGCCACATTCTTAGCGTGGTAACTATCTGGGGCCACATTCTTAGTGTGGTAACGATCAAGGGCCACATTCTTAGCGTGGTAACTATCTGGAGCTACATTCTTAGTGTGGTAACTATCTGGTGCGACATTCTTAGTGTGGTAACTATCTGAGGCCACATTCTTAGTTTGGTAACTATCTGGGGCCACATTCTTTGTGTGGTAACCCTATCTGGGGGAACATTCTTTGTGTAGTAACATAATCTGGGGACACATTCTTAGTGTGGTAACTGTCTGAGGCCACATTCTTAGTGTGGTAACTATCTGGAGCCACATTCTTAGTGTGGTAACTATCTGTGGCCACATTCTTAGCGTGGTAACTATCTGGGGCTACATTCTTAGTGTGGTAACTATCTGGGGCGACATTCTTAGTGTGGTAACTATCTGGGGCCACATTCTTAGCGTGGTAACTATCTGGGGCTACATTCTTAGTGTGGTAACTATCTGGGGGCCACATTCTTAGTGTGGTAACTATCTGGGGCTACATTCGAAGCGTGGTAACTATCTGGGGCCACATTCTTAGTGTGGCAACCCTGTTTAGGGCCACATTCTTAGTGTGATAACTATCTGGGGCCACATTCTTAGTGTGGTAACACTATTTTTGGCCACATTCTTAGCATGTTAACTATCTTTCGCCATATTCTTAGCATGGTAACTATCTGGGGCCATATTCGTAGCATGATAACTATCTGGGGTCACATTCTTAGCGTGGTAACTACCTGGGGCCACATTCTTAGCGTGGTAACTATTTGGGGCCACATTCTTAGAGTGGTAACTATTTGGGGCCACATTCGTAGCGTGGTAACTATCTGGGGCCACATTCTTAGTGTGGTAACCCTATGTGGTTCCACATTCTTAGTGTGGTAACTATCTGGGGCCACATTCTTAGTGTGGTAACTATCTGGGGCCACATTTTTAGTGTGGTAACTATCTGGGGCCACATTCTTAGTGTGATAACTATCTGGGGCCACATTCTTAGTGTGGTAACTATCTGGGGCCACATTCTTAGTGTGCTAACTTTCTAGGGCCACATTTTTAGTGTGGTAAATTTCTGGGGCCACATTCTTACTGTGGTAACTATCTGGGGCCACATTCTTAGTGTGGTAACTATCTGCGGCCACATTCTTTGTGTGGTAACTATCTGCGGCCACATTCTTAGTGTGGCAACCCTATCTAGGGCCACATTCTCAGTGTTGTAACTATCTGGGGCCACATTCTTAGTGTTGTAACTATCAGGGGCCACATTCTTAGTGTGGTAACTATCTGTGGCCACATTCTTAGCGTTGTAACTATCTGGGGCCACATTCTTAGTGTGGTAACTATCAAGGGCCACATTCTTAGCGTGGTAACTATCTGGAGCTACATTCTTAGTGTGGTAACTATCTGGTGCGACATTCTTAGTGTGGTAACTATCTGAGGCCACATTCTTAGTTTGGTAACTATCTGGGGCCACATTCTTTGTGTGGTAACCCTATCTGCGGGAACATTCTTTGTGTAGTAACATAATCTGGGGACACATTCTTAGTGTGGTAACTGTCTGAGGCCACATTCTTAGTGTGGTAACTATCTGGGGCCACATTCTTAGTGTGGTTACTATCTGGGGCGACATTCCTAATGTGGTAACAATCTGGGGCCACATTCTTAGTGTGGTAACTATCTGTGGCCACATTCTTAGCGTGGTAACTATCTGGGGCTACATTCTTAGTGTGGTAACTATCTGGGGCGACATTCTTAGTGTGGTAACTTCTGGGGCCACATTCTTAGTGTGGTAACTATCTGGAGCCACATTCTTAGTGTGGTAACTATCTGGGGCCACATTCTTAGTGTGGTAACTATCTGGGGTCACATTCTTAGTGTGATAACTATCTGGGGCCACATTCTTAGTGTGGCAACCCTGTTTAGGGCCACATTCTTAGTGTGGTAACACTATCTGGGGGCCACATTCTTAGTGTGGTAACTATCTGGGGCCACATTCTTAGTGTGGTAACTCTCTGGGGCCACATTTTTAGTGTCGTAACTATCTGGGGCCACATTCTTAGTGTGATAACTATCTGGGGCCACATTCGTAGTGTGGTAACTATCTGGGGCCACATTCTTAGTGTGGTAACTTTCTAGGGCCACATTCTTAGTGTGGTAAACTTCTGGGGCCACATTCGTACTGCGGTAACTATCTGGGGCCACATTCTTAGTGTGGTAACTATCTGCGGCCACATACGTAGTGTGGTAACTATCTGCGGCCACATTCTTAGTGTGGCAACCCTATCTAGGGCCACATTCTCAGTGTTGTAACTATCTGGGGCCACATTCTTAGTGTGGTAACTATCAGGGGCCACATTCTTAGTGTGGTAACTATCTGTGGCCACATTCTTAGCGTGGTAACTATCTGGGGCCACATTCTTAGTGTGGTAACGATCAAGGGCCACATTCTTAGCGTGGTAACTATCTGGAGCTACATTCTTAGTGTGGTAACTATCTGGTGCGACATTCTTAGTGTGGTAACTATCTGAGGCCACATTCTTATTTTGGTAACTATCTGGGGCCACATTCTTTGTGTGGTAACCCTATCTGGGGGAACATTCTTTGTGTAGTAACATAATCTGGGGACACATTCTTAGTGTGGTAACTGTCTGAGGCCACATTCTTAGTGTGGTAACTATCTGGGGCCACATTCTTAGTGTGGTAACTATCTGTGGCCACATTCTTAGCGTGGTAACTATCTGGGGCTACATTCTTAGTGTGGTAACTATCTGGGGCGACATTCTTAGTGTGGTAACTATCTGGTGCCACATTCTTAGTGTGGTAACTATCTGGAGCCACATTCTTAGTGTGGTAACTATCTGGGGCCACATTCTTAGTGTGGTAACTATCTGAGGCCACATTCTTAGTGTAATAACTATCTGGGGCCACATTCTTAGTGTGGTAACTATCTGGGGCCACATTCTTAGTGTGGTAACTATCTGGGGTCACATTCTTAGTGTGATAACTATCTGGGGCCACATTCTTAGTGTGGCAACCCTGTTTAGGGCCACATTCTTAGTGTGGTAACACTATCTGGGGGCCACATTCTTAGTGTGGTAACTATCTGGGGCCACATTCTTAGTGTGGTAACTCTCTGGGGCCACATTTTTAGTGTCGTAACTATCTGGGGCCACATTCTTAGTGTGATAACTATCTGGGGCCACATTCGTAGTGTGGTAACTATCTGGGGCCACATTCTTAGTGTGGTAACTTTCTAGGGCCACATTCTTAGTGTGGTAAACTTCTGGGGGCCACATTCGTACTGTGGTAACTATCTGGGGCCACATTCTTAGTGTGGTAACTATCTGCGGCCACATTCGTAGTGTGATAACTATCTGCGGCCACATTCTTAGTGTGGCAACCCTATCTAGGGCCACATTCTCAGTGTTGTAACTATCTGGGGCCACATTCTTAGTGTGGTAACTATCAGGGGCCACATTCTTAGTGTGGTAACTATCTGTGGCCACATTCTTAGCGTGGTAACTATCTGGGGCCACATTCTTAGTGTGGTAACGATCAAGGGCCACATTCTTAGCGTGGTAACTATCTGGAGCTACATTCTTAGTGTGGTAACTATCTGGTGCGACATTCTTAGTGTGGTAACTATCTGAGGCCACATTCTTAGTTTGGTAACTATCTGCGGCCACATTCTTTGTGTGGTAACCCTATCTGGGGGAACATTCTTTGTGTAGTAACATAATCTGGGGACACATTCTTAGTGTGGTAACTGTCTGAGGCCACATTCTTAGTGTGGTAACTATCTGGGGCCACATTCTTAGTGTGGTAACTATCTGTGGCCACATTCTTAGCGTGGTAACTATCTGGGGCTACATTCTTAGTGTGGTAACTATCTGGGGCGACATTCTTAGTGTGGTAACTATCTGGGGCCACATTCTTAGTGTGGTAACTATCTGGAGCCACATTCTTAGTGTGGCAACCCTGTTTAGGACCACATTCTTAGTGTGGTAACACTATCTGGGGCCACATTCTTAGTGTGGTAACTATCTGGGGCCACATTCTTAGTGTGGTAACTATCTGGGGCCACATGTTTAGTGTGGTAACTATCTGGGGCCACATTCTTAGTGTGATAAATGTCTGGGGCCACATTCTTAGTGTGGTAACTATCTGGGGCCACATTCTTAGTGTGGTAACTCTCTGGGGCCACATTTTTAGTGTCGTAACTATCTGGGGCCACATTCTTAGTGTGATAACTATCTGGGGCCACATTCGTAGTGTGGTAACTATCTGGGGCCACATTCTTAGTGTGGTAACTTTCTAGGGCCACATTCTTAGTGTGGTAAACTTCTGGGGCCACATTCGTACTGCGGTAACTATCTGGGGCCACATTCTTAGTGTGGTAACTATCTGCGGCCACATACGTAGTGTGGTAACTATCTGCGGCCACATTCTTAGTGTGGCAACCCTATCTAGGGCCACATTCTCAGTGTTGTAACTATCTGGGGCCACATTCTTAGTGTGGTAACTATCAGGGGCCACATTCTTAGTGTGGTAACTATCTGTGGCCACATTCTTAGCGTGGTAACTATCTGGGGCCACATTCTTAGTGTGGTAACGATCAAGGGCCACATTCTTAGCGTGGTAACTATCTGGAGCTACATTCTTAGTGTGGTAACTATCTGGTGCGACATTCTTAGTGTGGTAACTATCTGAGGCCACATTCTTATTTTGGTAACTATCTGGGGCCACATTCTTTGTGTGGTAACCCTATCTGGGGGAACATTCTTTGTGTAGTAACATAATCTGGGGACACATTCTTAGTGTGGTAACTGTCTGAGGCCACATTCTTAGTGTGGTAACTATCTGGGGCCACATTCTTAGTGTGGTAACTATCTGTGGCCACATTCTTAGCGTGGTAACTATCTGGGGCTACATTCTTAGTGTGGTAACTATCTGGGGCCACATTCTTAGTGTGATAACTATCTGGGGCCACATTCTTAGTGTGGCAACCCTGTTTAGGACCACATTCTTAGTGTGGTAACACTATCTGGGGCCACATTCTTAGTGTGGTAACTATCTGGGGCCACATTCTTAGTGTGGTAACTATCTGGGGCCACATGTTTAGTGTGGTAACTATCTGGGGCCACATTCTTAGTGTGATAAATGTCTGGGGCCACATTCTTAGTGTGGTAACTATCTGGGGCCACATTCTTAGTGTGGTAACTTTCTAGGGCCACATTCTTAGTGTGGTAAATTTCTGAGGCCACATTCTAACTTTGGTAACTATCTGGGGCCACATTCTTAGTGTGGGAACCATCTGCGGCCACATTCTTAGTGTGGTAACTATCTGCGGCCACATTCTTAGTGTGGCAACCCTATCTAGGGCCACATTCTCAGTGTTGTAACTATCTGGGGACACATTCTTAGTGTGGTAACTATCAGGGGCCACATTCTTTGTGTGGTAACTATCTGTGGCCACATTCTTAGCGTGGTAACTATCTGGGGCCACATTCATAGTGTAGTAACTATCAAGGGCCACATTCTTAGAGTGGTAACTATCTGGAGCTACATTCTTAGTGTGGTAACTATATGGGGCCACATTCTTAGTTTGGTAACTATCTGGGGCCACATTCTTTGTGTGGTAACCCTATCTGGGGGAACATTCTTAGTGTAGTAACATAATCTGGGGACACATTCTTAGTGTGGTAACTATCTGGGGCCACATTCTTAGTGTGGTAACTATCTAGGGCCATATTCTTAGCGTGGTAACTATCTGGGGCTACATTCTTAGTGTGGTAACTCTCTGGGGCTAAATTCTTAGTGTGGTAACTATCTGGGGCCACATTCGTAGTGTAGTAACTATCTGGGGCCACATTCTTAGTGTTGCAACCGTGTTTAGGGCCACATTCTTAGTGTGATAACTATCTGGGGCCAATTTCTTAGTGTTGTAACTATCTGTGGCCACATGTTTAGCATGGTAACTATCTGGGGCCACATTCTTAGTGTGGTAGCTATCTAGGGCCACATTCTTAGCGTGGTAACTATCTGGGGCCACATTCTTAGTGACTTAACTATCTGAGGCCACATTCTTTGTGTGGTAACTATCTGTGGCCACATTTTTAGCGTGGTAACTATCTGGGGCCACATTCTTAGTGTGGTAGCTATGTAGTGCCACATTCGTAGCGTGGTAACTTTCTGGGGCTACATTCTTAGTGTGGTAACATTCTAGCGCCACATTCGTAGTGTGGTAACTCTCTGGGGCTACATTCTTAGTGTGGCAACCCTGTCTGGGGCCACATTCTCTATGTTGTAACTATCTGGGGCCACATTCTTAGTGTGGTAACACTATCTGGGGCCACATTCTTAGTGTGGTAACTATCTGGGGGCCACATTCTTAGTGTGGTAACTATCTAGGGCCACATTCTTAGTGTGGTAACTATCTGGGGCCACATTCCTAGTGTGGTAACTATCTGGGGCGAACATTCTTAGTGTGGCAACCCTGTTTAGGGCCACATTCTTAGTGTGATAACTATCTGGGGCCACATTCTTAGTGTGGTAACTATCTGTGGCCACATTCTTAGCGTGGTAACTATCTGGGGCTACATTCTTAGTGTGGTAACTATCTGGGGCGACATTCTTAGTGTGGTAACTATCTGGGGCCACATTCTTAGTGTGGTAACTATCTGGAGCCACATTCTTAGTGTGGTAACTATCTGGGGCCACATTCTTAGTGTGGTAACTATCTGGGGTCACATTCTTAGTGTGATAACTATCTGGGGCCACATTCTTAGTGTGGCAACCCTGTTTAGGGCCACATTCTTAGTGTGGTAACACTATCTGGGGGCCACATTCTTAGTGTGGTAACTATCTGGGGCCACATTCTTAGTGTGGTAACTATCTGGGGCCACATTTTTAGTGTCGTAACTATCTGGGGCCACATTCTTAGTGTGATAACTATCTGGGGCCACATTCGTAGTGTGGTAACTATCTGGGGCCACATTCTTAGTGTGGTAACTTTCTAGGGCCACATTCTTAGTGTGGTAAACTTCTGGGGCCACATTCGTACTGTGGTAACTATCTGGGGCCACATTCTTAGTGTGGTAACTATCTGGGGCCACATTCGTAGTGTGGTAACTATCTGCGGCCACATTCTTAGTGTGGCAACCCTATCTAGGGCCACATTCTCAGTGTTGTAACTATCTGGGGCCACATTCTTAGTGTGGTAACTATCAGGGGCCACATTCTTAGTGTGGTAACTATCTGTGGCCACATTCTTAGCGTGGTAACTATCTGGGGCCACATTCGTAGTGTGGTAACGATCAAGGGCCACATTCTTAGCGTGGTAACTATCTGGAACTACATTCTTAGTGTGGTAACTATCTGGTGCGACATTCTTAGTGTGGTAACTATCTGAGGCCACATTCTTAGTTTGGTAACTATCTGGGGCCACATTCTTTGTGTGGTAACCCTATCTGGGGGAACATTCTTTGTGTAGTAACATAATCTGGGGACACATTCTTAGTGTGGTAACTGTCTGAGGCCACATTCTTAGTGTGGTAACTATCTGGGGCCACATTCTTAGTGTGGTTACTATCTGGGGCGACATTCCTAATGTGGTAACAATCTGGGGCCACATTCTTAGTGTGGTAACTATCTGTGGCCACATTCTTAGCGTGGTAACTATCTGGGGCTACATTCATAGTGTGGTAACTATCTGGGGCGACATTCTTAGTGTGGTAACTATCTGGGGCCACATTCTTAGTGTGGTAACTATCTGGAGCCACATTCTTAGTGTGGTAACTATCTGGGGCCACATTCTTAGTGTGGTAACTATCTGAGGCCACATTCTTAGTGTAATAACTATCTGGGGCCACATTCTTAGTGTGGTAACTATCTGGGGCCACATTCTTAGTGTGATAACTATCTGGGGCCACATTCCTAGTGTGGCAACCCTGTTTAGGACCACATTCTTAGTGTGGTAACACTATCTGGGGCCACATTCTTAGTGTGGTAACTATCTGGGGCCACATGTTTAGTGTGGTAACTATCTGGGGCCACATTCTTAGTGTGATAAATGTCTGGGGCCACATTCTTAGTGTGGTAACTATCTGGGGCCACATTCGTAGTGTGGTAACTTTCTAGGGCCACATTCTTAGTGTGGTAAATTTCTGGGGCCACATTCTTACTTTGGTAACTATCTGGGGCCACATTCTTAGTGTGGGAACCATCTGCGGCCACATTCTTAGTGTGGTAACTATCTGCGGCCACATTCTTAGTGTGGCAACCCTATCTAGGGCCACATTCTCAGTGTTGTAACTATCTGGGGACACATTCTTAGTGTGGTAACTATCAGGGGCCACATTCTTTGTGTGGTAACTATCTGTGGCCACATTCTTAGCGTGGTAACTATCTGGGGCCACATTCTTAGTGTGGTAACTATCAATGGCCACATTCTTAGCGTGGTAACTATCTGGAGCTACATTCTTAGTGTGGTAACTATCTGGGGCCACATTCTTAGTTTGGTAACTATCTGGGGCCACATTCTTTGTGTGGTAACCCTATCTGGGGGAAAATTCTTAGTGTAGTAACATAATCTGGGGACACATTCTTAGTGTGGTAACTGTCTGAGGCCACATTCTTAGTGTGGTTACTATCTGGGGCGACATTCTTTATGTGGTAACAATCTAGGGCCACATTCTTAGTGTGGTAAATATCTGTGGCCACATTCTTAGCGTGGTAACTATCTGGGGCTACATTCTTAGTGTGGTAACTATCTGGGGCGACATTCCTAGTGTGATAACTATCTGGGGCCACATTCTTAGAGTGGTAACTATCAGGAGCCACATTCTTAGTGTGGTAACTATCTGGGGCCACATTCTTAGTGTGGTAACTATCTGAGGCCACATTCGTAGTGTGATAACTATCTGGGGCCACATTCGTAGTGTGGCAACCCTGTTTAGGGCCACATTCTTAGTGTGATAACTATCTAGGGCCACATTCTTAGTGTCTTAACTATCTGCGGCCACATTCGTAGTGTAGCAACCCTATCTAGGGCCCCATTCTTAGTGTGGTAACTATCTGGGGACACATTCTTAGTATGGTAACTGTTTGGGGCCACATTCTTAGTGTGGTAACTATCTGGGGCCACATTATTAGTGTGATTACTATCTGGGGCGACATTCTTAGTGTGGTAACAATCTGGGGCCACATTCTTAGTGTGGTAACTATCGGTGGCCACATTCTTAGCGTGGTAACTATCTGGGGCTACATTCTTAGTGTGGTAACTATCTGGGGCGACATTCTTAGTGTGGTAACTATCTGGGGCCACATTCTTAGTGTGGTAACTATCTGGAGCCACATTCGTAGTGTGGTGTCTATCTGGGGCCACATTCGTAGTGTGGTAACTATCTGGGGCCACATTCTTAGTGTGATAACAATCTTGGGCCACATTCCTAGTGTGGCAACCCTGTTTAGGGCCACATTCTTAGTGTGGTAACACTATCTGGGGCCACATTCTTAGTGTGGTAACTATCTGGGGCCACATTCTTAGTGTGGTAACTATCTGGGGCCACATTCTTAGTGTGGTAACTATCTGGGGCCACATTCCTAGTGTGGTAACTATCTGGGGCGTACATTCTTAGTGTGGCAACCCTGTTTAGGGCCACATTCTTAGTGTGGCAACCCTGTTTAGGGCCACATTCTTAGTGTGATAACTGTCTGGGGCCACATTCTTAGTGTGGTAACTATCTGTGGCCACATTCTTAGCGTGGTAACTATCTGGGGCTACATTCTTAGTGTGGTAACTATCTGGGGCGACATTCTTAGTGTGGTAACTATCTGGGGCCACATTCTTAGTGTGGTAACTATCTGGAGCCACATTCTTAGTGTGGTAACTATCTGGGGCCACATTCTTAGTGTGGTAACTATCTGGGGCCACATTCTTAGTGTGATAACTATCTGGGGCCACATTCTTATATTGGCAACCCTGTTTAGGGCCACATTCTTAGTGTGGTAACACTATCTGAGCCACATTCTTTGTGTGGTAACTATCTGGGGCCACATTCTTAGTGTGGTAACTATCTGGCGCCACATTTTTAGTGTGGTAACTATCTGGGGCCACATTCTTAGTGTGATAACTATCTGGGGCCACATTCTTAGTGTGGTAACTATCTGGGGCCACATTCTTAGTGTGGTAACTTTCTAGGGCCACATTCTTAGTGTGGTAAATTTCTGGGGCCACATTCTTACTGTGGTAACTGTCTGGGGCCACATTCTTAGTGTGGTAACTATCTGAGGCCACATTCTTAGTGTGGTAACTATCTGCGGCCACATTCTTAGTGTGGCAACCCTATCTAGGGCCACATTCTCAGTGTTGTAACTATCTGGGGCCACATTCTTAGTGTGGTAACTATCTGCGGCCACATTCTTAGTGTGGCAACCCTATCTAGGGCCACATTCTCAGTGTTGTAACTATCTGGGACCACATTCTTAGTGTGGTAACTATCAGGGGCCACATTCTTAGTGTGGTAACTATCTGTGGCCACATTCTTAGCGTGGTAACTATCTGGTGCGACATTCTTAGTGTGGTAACTATCTGAGGCCACATTCTTAGTTTGGTAACTATCTGGGGCCACATTCTTTGTGTGGTAACCCTATCTGGGGGAACATTCTTTGTGTAGTAACATAATCTGGGGACACATTCTTAGTGTGGTAACTGTCTGAGGCCACATTCTTAGTGTGGTAACTATCTGGGGCCACATTCTTAGTGTGGTTACTATCTGGGGCGACATTCCTAATGTGGTAACAATCTGGGGCCACATTCTTAGTGTGGTAACTATCTGTGGCCACATTCTTAGCGTGGTAACTATCTGGGGCTACATTCTTAGTGTGGTAACTATCTGGGGCGACATTCTTAGTGTGGTAACTATCTGGGGCTACATTCTTAGTGTGGTAACTATCTGGAGCCACATTCTTAGTGTGGTAACTATCTGGGGCCACATTCTTAGTGTGGTAACTATCTGAGGCCACATTCTTAGTGTGATAACTATCTGGGGCCACATTCTTAGTGTGGCAACCCTGTTTAGGGCCACATTCTTAGTGTGATAACTATCTAGGGCCACATTCTTAGTGTGGTAACACTATCTGGGGCCACATTCTTAGTGTGGTAACTGTCTGGGGCCACATTCTTAGTGTCGTAACTATCTGCGGCCACATTCGTAGTGTAGCAACCCTATCTAGGGCCCCATTCTTAGTGTGGTAACTATCTGGGGCCACATTCTTAGTTTGGTAGCTATCTGGGGCCACATTCTTAGTGTGGTAACTATCTGTGGCCACATTCTTAGCGTGGTAACTATCTGGGGCCACATTCTTAGTGTGGTAACTATCTAGGGCCATATTCTTAGCGTGGTAACTATCTGGGGCTACATTCTTAGTGTGGTAACTCTCTGGGGCTACATTCATAGTGTGGTAACTATCTGGGGCCACATTCGTAGTGTAGTAACTATCTGGGGCCACATTCTTAGTGTTGCAACCGTGTTTAGGGCCACATTCTTAGTGTGATAACTATCTGGGGCCAATTTCTTAGTGTTGTCACTATCTGTGGCCACATTTTTAGCATGGTAACTATCTGGGGCCACATTCTTAGTGTGGTAGCTATCTAGGGCCACATTCTTAGCGTGGTAACTATCTGGGGCCACATTCTTAGTGTCATAACTATCTGAGGCCACATTCTTTGTGTGGTAACTATCTGTGGCCACATTTTTAGCGTGGTAACTATCTGGGGCCACATTCTTAGTGTGGTAGCTATCTAGTGGCACATTCGTAGCGTGGAAACTTTCTGGGGCTACATTCTTAGTGTGATAACTATCTAGGGCCACATTCGTATTGTGGTAACTATCTGGGGCCACATTCTTAGTGTGGCAACCCTGTCTGGGGCCACATTCTTAGCGTGAAAACTACCTGTAGCCACATTCTTAGCGTGGTAACTATCTGGGGTCACATTCTTAGTGTGGTAACACTATCTGTGGCCACATTCTTAGCATGGTAACTATCTGCGGCCACATTCTTAGCATGGTAACTATCTGCGGCTACATTCTTAGCGTGGTACCTATCTGGGGCAACATTCTTAGTGTGGTAACACTATTTGGGACCACATTCTTAGCATGTTAACTATCTGGGGTCACATTCTTATCATGGTAACTATCTGAGGCCACATTCGTAGTTTGGTAACTATCTGGGGTCACATGCTTAGCGTGGTAACTGTCTGGGGCCACATTCGTAGTGTGGTAACCCTATCTGGGGACACATTCTTAGCGTGGTAACTAACTGGGGCCACATTCTTAGCGTGGTAACTATCTGGGGCTACATTCGTAGCGTGGTAACTATCTGGCGCCACATTCTTTGTGTGGTAACTATCTGGGGCCACATTGTTAGTGTTGTAACCCTATCTGGTTCAACATTCTTAGTGTGGTAACACTATCTGGAACCAAATTCTTAGTGTTGTAACACTATCAAAGGCAAAATTCTTAGCGTGGTAACTATCTGGGGCCACATTCTTAGCGTGGTAACTATCTGGGGCAACATTCGTAGCGTGGTAACTATCTGGGGCCAAATTCTTAGCGTGGTAACTATCTGGGGCCACATTCTTAGCGTGGTAACTATCTGGGGCCACATTCTTAGTGTGGTAACTATCTGGGGCCACATTCTTAGTGTTGTAACCCTATCTGGTTCAACATTCTTTTTTTTTTTTTTTTTTTTTTTTTTGAGATATATACAAGAGTTGTTACATTCTTGTACAGCCACTAGTACGCGCAGCGTTTCGGGCAAGTCCTTAATCCTATGGTCCCTGGAATACGATCCCCTGCCGCGAAGAATCGTTTTTTCATCCAAGTACACATTTTACTGTTGCGTTAAACAGAGGCTACAGTTAAGGAATTGCGCCCAGTAAATCCTCCCCGGCCAGGATACGAACCCATGACATAGCGCTCGCGGAACGCCAGGCGAGTGTCTTACCACTACGCCACGGAGACTGCTGGTGTGGTCTTAGTGTGGTAACACTATCTGGAACCAATTTCTTAGTGTTGTAACACTATCAAAGGCAAAATTCTTAGCGTAGTAACTATCTGGGGCCACATTCTTAGCGTGGTAACTGTCTGGGATCCCATTCTTTGTGTGGTAACCCTATCTGGGGAACATTCTTAGTGTGGTAACACTATCTGGGGACACATTCGTAGTGTGGTAACTGTCTGGGGCCACATTCTTAGTGTGGTAACTATCTGGGGTCACATTCTTAGTGTGGTTACGATCTGGGGCGACATTCTTAGTGTGGTAACAATCTGGGGCCACATTCTTAGTGTGGTAACTATCTGTGGCCACATTCTTAGCGTGGTAACTATCTGGGGCTACATTCATAGTGTGGTAACTATCTGGGGCCACATTCGTAGTGTGATAACTATCTGGGGCCACATTCTTAGTGTGGTAACTATCTGTGGCCACATTCATAGCGTGGTAACTATCTGGGGCTACATTCTTAGTGTGGTAACTTTCTGGGGCCACATTCGTAGTGTGGTAACTATCTAGGGCCACATTCTTAGTGTGGTAACTTTCTGGGGCCACATTCTTACTGTGGTAACTATCTGGGGCCACATTCTTTGTGTGGTTACTCTCTGCGGCCACATTCTTAGTGTGGCAACCCTATCTAGGGCCACATTCTTAGTGTTGTAACTATCTGGGGCCACATTCTTAGTGTGGTAACTATCAGGGGCCACATTCTTAGTGTGGTAACTATCTGTGGTCACATTCTTAGCGTGGTAACTATCTGGGGCCACATTCTTAGTGTGGTAACTATCTAGGGCCACATTCTTAGCGTGGTAACTGTCTGGAGCTACATTCTTAGTGTGGTATCTATCTGGGGCGACATTCTTAGTGTGGTAACTATCTGGGGCCACATTCTTAGTTTGGTAACTATCTGGGGCCACATTCTTTGTGTGGTAACCCTATCTGGGGGAACATTCTTAGTGTGGTAACATAATCTGGGGACACATTCTTAGTGTGGTAACTGTCTAAGGCTACATTCTTAGTGTGGTAACTGTCTAAAGCTACATTCTTAGTGTGGTAACTATCTGGGGCCACATTCTTAGTGTGGTTACTATTTGGGGCGACATTCTTAGTGTGGTAACAATCTGGGGCCACATTCTTAGTGTGGTAACTATCTGTGGCCACATTCTTAGCGTGGTAACTATCTGGGGCTACATTCTTAGTGTGGTAACTATCTGGGGCGACATTCTTAGTGTGGTAACTATCTGGGGCCACATTCTTAGTGTGGTAACTATCTGGAGCCACATTCTTAGTGTGGTAACTATCTGGGGCAACATTCTTAGTGTGTTAACTATCTGGGGCCACATTCTTAGTGTGATAACAATCTGGGGCCACATTCTTAGTGTGGTAACACTATCTGGGGCCACATTCTTAGTGTGGTAACTATCTGGGGCCACATTCTTAGCGTGGTAACTATCTGGGGCTACATTCTTAGTGTGGTAACTATCTGGGGCGATCTTCTTAGTGTGGTAACTATCTGGGGCCACATTCTTAGTGTGGTAACTATCTGGAGCCACATTCTTAGTGTGGTAACTATCTGGGGCCACATTCTTAGTGTGGTAACTATCTGGGGCCACATTCTTAGTGTGATAACTATCTGGGGCCACATTCTTAGTGTGGCAACCCTGTTTAGGGCCACATTCTTAGTGTGGTAACACTATCTGGGGCCACATTCTTAGTGTGGTAACTATCTGGGGCCACATTCTTAGTTTGGTAACTATCTGGGGCCACATTCTTAGTGTGGTAACTTTCTAGGGCCACATTCTTAGTGTGGTAACTATCTGCGGCCACATTCTTAGTGTGGCAACCCTATCTAGGGCCACATTCTCAGTGTTGTAACTATCTGGGGCCACATTCTTAGTGTGGTAACTATCAGGGGCCACATTCTTAGTGTGGTAACTATCTGTGGCCACATTCTTAGCGTGGTAACTATCTAGGGCCACATTCTTAGTGTGGTAACTATCAAGGGCCACATTCGTAGTGTGATAACTATCTGGGGCCACATTCTTAGTGTGATAACTATCTGGGGCCACATTCTTAGTTTGGTAACTATCTGGGGCCACATTCTTAGTGTGGTAACTTTCTAGGGCCACATTCTTAGTGTGGCAACTATCTGCGGCCACATTCTTAGTGTGGCAACCCTATCTAGGGCCACATTCTCAGTGTTGTAACTATCTGGGGCCACATTCTTAGTGTGGTAACTATCAGGGGCCACATTCTTAGTGTGGTAACTATCTGTGGCCACATTCTTAGCGTGGTAACTATCTAGGGCCACATTCTTAGTGTGGTAACTATCAAGGGCCACATTCTTTGCATGGTAACTATCTGGAGCTATATTCTTAGTGTGGTAACTATCTGGTGCGACATTCTTAGTGTGGTAACTATCTGGGGCCACATTCTCAGTTTGGTAACTATCTGGGGCCACATTCTTTGTGTGGTAACCCTATCTGGGGGAACATTCTTAGTGTAGTAACATAATCTGACGACACATTCTTAGTGTGGTAACAGTCTGAGGCCACATTCTTAGTGTGGTAACTATCTGGGGCCACATTCTTAGTGTGGTTACTATCTGGGGCGACATTCCTAATGTGGTAACAATCTGGGGCCACATTCTTAGTGTGGTAACTATCTGTGGCCACATTCTTAGCGTGGTAACTATCTGGGGCTACATTCTTAGTGTGGTAACTATCTGGGGCGACATTCTTAGTGTGGTAACTATCTGGGGCCACATTCGTAGTGTGGTAACTATCTGGAGCCACATTCTTAGTGTGGTAACTATCTGGGACCACATTCTTAGTGTGGTAACTATCTGAGGCCACATTCTTAGTGTTATAACTTTTTGGGGCCACATTCTTAGTGTGGCAACCCTGTTTAGGGCCACATTCTTAGTGTGATAACTATCTAGGGCCCCATTCTTAGTGTTGTAACTATCTGGGACCACATTCTTAGTGTGGTAACTATCTGTGGCCACATTCTTAGCGTGGTAACTATCTGGGGCCACATTCTTAGTGTGGTAACACTATCTTGGGCCACATTCTTAGTGTGGTAACTATCTGGGGCCACATTCTTAGTGTGGTAACTATCTGGGGCAACATTTTTAGTGTGGTAACTATCTGGGGCCACATTCTTAGTGTGATAACTGTCTGGGGCCACATTCTTAGTGTGGTAACTATCTGGGGCCACATTCTTAGTGTGGTAACTTTCTAGGGCCACATTCTTAGTGTGGTAAATTTCTGGGGCCACATTCTTACTGTGGTAACTATCTGGGGCCACATTCTTAGTGTGGTAACTATCTGCGGCCACATTCTTAGTGTGGTAACTATCTGCGGCCACATTCTTATTGTGGCAACCGTATCTAGGGCCACATTCTCAGTGTTGTAACTATCTGGGGCCACATTCATAGTGTGGTAACTATCAGAGGCCACATTCTTAGTGTGGTAACTATCTGTGGCCACATTCTTAGCGTGGTAACTATCTGGGGCCACATTCTTAGTGTGGTAACTATCAAGGGCCAAATTCTTAGCGTGGTAACTATCTGGAGCTACATTCTTAGTGTGGTAACTATCTGGGGCCACATTCTTAGTTTGGTAACTATCTGGGGCCACATTCTTTGTGTGGTAACCCTATCTGGGGGAACATTCTTAGTGTAGTAACATAATCTGGGGACAGATTCTTAGTGTGGTAACTGTCTGAGGCCACATTCTTAGTGTGGTTACTATCTGGGGCCACATTCTTAGTGTGGTTACTATCTGGGGCGACAATCCTAATGTGGTAACAATCTGGGGCCACATTCTTAGTGTGGTAACTATCTGTGGCCACATTCTAAGCGTGGTAACTATCTGGGGCTACATTCCTAGTGTGGTAACTATCTGGGGCGACATTCTTAGAGTGGTAACTATCTGGAGCCACATTCTTAGTGTGGTAACTATCTGGGGCCACATTCTTAGTGTGGTAACTTACTGAGGCCACATTCTTAGTGTGATAACTATCTGGGGCCACATTCGTAGTGTGGCAACCCTGTTTAGGGCTACATTCTTAGTGTGATAACTATCTAGGGCCACATTCTTAGAGTGGTAACACTATCTGGGGACACATTCTTAGTTTGGTAGCTATCTGGGGCCACATTCTTAGTGTGGTAACTATCTGTGGCCACATTCTTAGCGTGGTAACTATCTGGGGCCACATTCTTAGTGTGGTAACTATCTAGGGCCATATTCTAAGCGTGGTAACTATCTAGGGCTACATTCTTAGTGTGGTAACTATCTGGGGCGACATTCTTAGTGTGGTAACTATCTGGGGCCACATTCTTAGTGTTGTAACTATCTGTGGCCACATTTTTTGCGTGGTAACTATCTGGGGCCACATTCTTAGTGTGGTAGCTATCTAGGGCCACATTCGTAGCGTGGTAACTTTCTTGGGGCTACATTCTTAGTGTGGTAACTCTCTAGGGCCACATTCTTAGTGTGGTAAATACCTGGGGCCACATTCTTAGTTTGGCACCCATGTCTGGGGCCACATTCGTAGCGTGAAAACTACCTGTGGCCACATTCTTAGCGTGGTAACTATCTGGGGCCCCATTCTTTGTGTGGTAACCCTATCTGGGGGAACATTCTTAGTGTGGTAACACTATCTGGGGACACATTCTTAGTATGGTAACTGTCTGGGGCCACATTCTTAGTGTGGTAACTATCTGGAGCCACATTATTAGTGTGGTTACTATCTGGGGCGACATTCTTAGTGTGGTAACAATCTGTGGCCACATTCTTAGTGTGGTAACTATCGGTGGCCACATTCTTAGCGTGGTAACTATCTGGGGCTACATTCTTAGTGTGGTAACTATCTGGGGCGACATTCGTAGTGTGGTAACTATCTGGGGCCACATTCTTAGTGTGGTAACTATCTGGAGCCACATTCTTAGTGTGGTAACTATCTGGGGCCACATTCTTAGTGTGGTAACTATCTGGGGCCACATTCATAGTGTGATAACAATCTGGGGCCACATTCCAAGTGTGGCAACCCCTTTTAGGGCCACATTCTTAGTGTGGTAACACTATCTGGAGCCACATTCTTATTGTGGTAACTATCTGCGGCCACATTCTTAGTGTGGTAACTATCTGGGGCCACATTCTTAGTGTGATAACTATCTGGGGCCACATTCTTAGTGTGGCAACCCTGTTTAGGGCCACATTCTTAGTGTGGTAACACTATCTGGGGCCACATTCTTAGTGTGGTAACTATCTGGGCCCACATTCTTAGTGTGGTAACTATCTGGGGCCACATGTTTAGTGTGGTAACTATCTGGGGCCACATTCTTAGTGTGATAACTATCTGGGGCCACATTCTTAGTGTGTCAACTATCTGGGGCCACATTCTTAGTGTGGTAAATTTCTGGGGCCACATTCTTACTGTGGTAACTATCTGGGGCCACATTCTTAGTGTGGTAACTATCTGCGGCCACATTCTTAGTGGGGTAACTATCTGCGGCCACATTCTTAGTGTGGCAACCCTATCTAGGGCCACATTCTCAGTGTTGTAACTATCTGGGGCCACATTCTTAGTGTGGTAACTATCAGGGGCCACATTCTTAGTGTGGTAACTATCTGTGGCCACATTCTTAGCGTGGTAACTATCTGGGGCCACATTCTTTGTGTGGTAACCCTATATGGGGGAACATTCTTTGTGTAGTAACATAATCTGGGGACACATTCTTAGTGTGGTAACTGTATGAGGCCACATTCTTAGTGTGGTAACTATCTGGGGCCACATTCTTAGTGTGGTTACTATCTGGGGCGACATTCCTAATGTGGTAACAATCTGGGGCCACATTCTTAGTGTGGTAACTATCTGTGGCCACATTCTTAGCGTGGTAACTATCTGGGGCGACATTCTTAGTGTGGTAACTATCTGGGGCAACATTCTTAGTGTGGTAACTATCTGGAGCCACATTCTTAGTGTGGTAACTATCTGGGGCCACATTCGTAGTGTGGTAACTATCTGAGGCCACATTCTTAGTGTGATAACTATCTAGGGCCACATTCTTAGTGTGGCAACCCTGTTTAGGGCCACATTCTTAGTGTGATAACTATCTAGGGCCACATTCTTAGTGTGGTAACACTATCTGGGGCCACATTCTTAGTGTGGTAACTATCTGGGGCCACATTCTTAGTGTGGTAACTATCAGGGGCCACATTCTTAGTATTGTAACTATCTGTGGCCACATTCTTAGCGTGGTAACTATCTGGGGCTTCATTTTTAGTGTGGTAACTATCTGGGGCCACATTCGTAGTGTGATAACTATCTGGGGCCACATTCTTAGTGTGGCAACCCTGTTTATTGCCACATTCTTAGTGTGATAACTATCTGGAGCCACATTCTTAGTGTGGTAACTATCTGGGGCCACATTCTTAGTGTGGTAACTATCTGGGGCCACATTCTTAGTGTGGTAACTATCTAGGGCCATATTCTTAGCGTGGTAACTATCTGGGGCTACATTCTTAGTGTGGTAACTATCTGGGGCGACATTCTTAGTGTGGTAACTATCTGGGGCCACATTCGTAGTGTGGTAACTCTCTGGGGCTACATTCTTAGTGTGGTAACTATCTGGGGCCACATTCGTAGTGTAGTAACTATCTGGGGCCACATTCTTAGTGTTGCAACCGTGTTTAGGGCCACATTCTTAGTGTGATAACTATCTGGGGCCAATTTCTTAGTGTTGTAACTATCTGTGGCCACATTTTTAGCGTGGTAACTATCTGGGGCCACATTCTTAGTGTGTTAGCTATCTAGGGCCACATTCTTAGCGTGGTAACTATCTGAGGCCACATTCTTTGTGTGGTAACTATCTGTGGCCACATTTTTAGCGTGGTAACTATCTGGGGCCACATTCTTAGTGTGGTAGCTATCTAGTGCCACATTCGTAGCGTGGTAACCTTCTGGGGCTACATTCTTAGTGTGGTAACTATCTAGGGCCACATTCGTAGTGTGGTAACTATCTGGGGCCACATTCTTAGTGTGGCAACCCTGTCTGGGGCCACATTCGTAGCGTGAAAACTACCTGTAGCCACATTCTTAGCGTGGTAACTATCTGGGGTCACATTCTTAGCATGGTAACTATCTGAGGCCACATTCGTAGCTTGGTAACTATCTGGGGTCACATGCTTAGCGTGGTAACAGTCTGGGGCCACATTCTTAGTGTGGTAACCCTATCTGGGGCCACATTCTTAGTGTGGTAACCCTATCTGGGGCCATATTCTTAGTGTGGTAACCCTATCTGGGGCCACATTCTTAGTGTGGTAACAGTCTGGGGCCACATTCTTAGCGTGGTAACAGTCTGGGGCCACATTCTTAGTGTGGTAACCCTATCTGGGGCAACCCGTTCTCACACAAGACAGTACATATATGACTAGTGCTTAAAGTCAATATGTGGAATGTGATTTAGTACATATGTGATATATTCCCAGTTAACTTTTTTACCAAGGCTCAAACTCTTCCTCACGTACCAATTTACGTCTCACAGTACTCGTCCATCAACGTAGTAAGCTGAATAGTCGTGATTGGTTCAATTATAACGAAAATTGTAGTTTTCAGGTCCCACATGGGTTGTGAAATTCACCTACTATTGTCCATGCTCTTATAATATTACAGATCAGCTACATCCTATTGAAGGCTCGTAGTTTTGTTTTGAGAAATATTAGTTGTTCTTAGTAAATTATAATAAGCACAATAAATTATTACATAGAATAAGTGCTTCACCAATCAATATTATATACCATAGTTTGTGCTTTAGAAATCTTTAAAGAATGTTTTGTAGGAACGCTAACAGAAAACGATGTTATGTTGGAATGTATATAGGGTAAACTACTGCAAACAGGATGGTATGGTGTGGAATATTGGAAACTATAGGATTAGTATAGGGTCCACTACCACCTGTTAGGTGGGTAAGGGGTCCAATAACACCCGCAGGATGAGTATGGGGGTCACATCCACCCACAGGAATGGTATGGGGATCACTTCCACCCACAGGAAGGGTATGGGATCCAATACCATCCACTGGATGTGTATTGCGTCCACTACCACCGACAGGATGGGTATGGGCTCACAACTACCCACAGGATAGGTATGGGGTCCAATACCACCCACAGGATGAGTATGGGGTCCACTATAACCCACAGGATGGGTATGGGGCTCCAACCACCCACAGAATAAGTATGGGGTACAATAACACCCACTGGATATGTATGGCATCCATTGCCCCCACAGGATGACTATAGGGTACAGTATCGCCCACAGGATTAGTATATAGGGTTCACTGCCGCCCACAGAGTCGGTATGGGGTCCACCGCCACCCACAGGGTCGGTATGGGGTCCACTACCGCCCACAGGGTCGCTATGAAGTCAACTACCGTCCACAGGGTCGGTAGGGGTCCACTACCGCCCACAGGGTCGGCAGGGGGTCCACTGCCACCCACTGGGTCGGTAGGGGGTCCACTGCCGCCCACAGGATCGATAGGGGGTCCACTGCCGCCCACAGGGTCGATATGGGGGGGGTCCACTACCGCCCACAGGATCGATAGGGGGTCCACTGCCGCCCAGAGGGTCGGTAGGGGGTCCACTGCCGCCCACACGTTCGGTAGGGGTCCACTGCCGCCCACAGGGTCGGTAGGGGGTCCACTGCCGCCCACAGGATCGATAGGGGGTCCACTGCCGCCCACAGGGTCGATAGGGGGTCCCTTACCGCCCACAGGGTCTCTATGAAGTCAACTACCGCCCATAGTGTTTGTATAGTGTCCACTATCGCCCATAGTGTTATTATGGGGTCCACTACCCCTCATAGGGTCGGTATGGGGGTCCATTACTACCCACAGGGTGTGTCTGGGGTCTATTTTGGCAATACTGCTTTTCCAATCTCATTTGTTGTTCAATGTAAAATATTTGTTGCTCGACTTGCAACAATTTATATATATATATATATATATATAGTATAGTGCCTTTGCAATAATGTACCAATGTATGTATTTTCATAACTCGTTTTAAATTGTTGAAAAATAAATAACTACATTGTGAATGCAAGTCAATGTTTACATGCTAAATCAGAGTTGCCAGATTCCGCTTAAAATAGCAAATTGTGCTTATTTTCAAAGCTTGAGAATTTAGCTTTAAAGTAGTTAAAAAACTACGAATTTCGCAATTTGCTATGTACTTTAGTGTACTATTTTAAAATAAGATTGGTTTTTAAGCTGCAAGTCATATGAATCTCAAAAAAAGTATATTATTAACAATCTTATCTCCATAGTTCACTAGTTTCTGTAAATCAGATCTGGTAACTGTAGGCCAAGTACTGGAAGACTCAAGACACAATGTGTTGAAGCTATTCTCTTTGAAGAAGTCATCTCGACAGGATCTTCCAGCTCCAGCTATAAAACTTCACCAAACATGGATCTACCTAGTACATCAAATGGTAAGGAATTACTAAACTGTACAAAGTTTTATGCTAGAACATTTGTTACAGAATTGTCCCTGTCAGGGACAATTCAGTCCCTATTCTATGTGTACTCCATCACATAGTGACGGAGTATGTGGGAATAATTTTGTTGACACTGTCCATTTTGTCAATTCTACAACAGCAGATAATATGAATTCCCAGAGATATTTGTAACTTGAGATACTTGGTTTGGTTTGGTTAAGTTAGGTTAGGTTAGCCTAACCCAGTAAATCCTCCCCGGCTAGAATATAAACCCCGGACAAAGTGCTCGTGAAATGCCAGGCATTTGCAAATATGAGGATGTGGTTGATTAGATTATATTCTTTTCTATATCATAGATGTTCAATATATGAAAAATATTTTAGACTTAAAAATGGACCCCTGAGGTACTCAACTTAACACATTTCTTCATATTCATTCCCATTTAGTATGACCTTTTGCTCTCTTTGTTTTAACTATTGTTTTGTGCACTTTACAATTTTTTTCATGAACCTGTAATTTCCTTGCTAGTCTTCCATGTGGTACCTTATTAAAGTCTTTAGCATAATCCATGTATACTACATCCACCGGAAACCCTTTATCTGAGTACCATGTTACCATGTCCCAAAAGTGAGGAGGTTTATAAGGTAGCATCTGTTTTTAAGAAGACCATGGTGTGTCGATTGAATAAGATTTTTCACTGAAAGATGGTAAATGATTCCCTCCCTTAGGATTTTCGCCATGAGCTTGCAGATGTGTTATACCTAGCTGATCGGACATTAGTTTTGTGCTTAACTCTTTCTGCTTTTTTTTTAAATACTGTAAGGGTGAAATTTTCATATTTCAAATCTCGGGGTACTATCCCTTGGTTCAGATATTTTGTGGAAAGTATTTTCAGCAGTATTCATAGTTCTTCTGTCAGTTTATTTTCCTTTATAATTAAGGTTTGTTTTCTTTTGTACCATAGAAAGTACCACAGAAAGGTGTTATAATGTTGTGTTAGCTTTTCTGTACAATTTTTCTTTTTTGTTTGTATAAAAGGCTATGCAATGAATTCAAATATTTACGCTACCAATCAATTTTTCAGATAGATCATCGGATTTTGACAGTATGCTGTACATACCAGATGTTCCAAAAATAACTACAGACAACAATAATGGTACTGTGTTTACTATTTTTATACTTTATATATAGGAAGACAAGTTCAATCAATGAGCATTTTAATATATCATCAAAATTTTCATACATTTCTTTCACTTTGTTACATTTGTAAAAACTTATTCTTAGCTATATTTATATAAATGTTAATACCACTGTTAAATGAACATATTGATTTGTGTCCTTATTAGTTATAGCTTATTTATGTTGACCCAGCACCTTACTAAAGGGATTACCTTAACTTGTGTCACTATCTCTCTAGGGGGCTCCAGGTAGGCAGTATAGGTAATGCCACTAACATGCATATCATTATGGGAAAGTCCATAATTTAACACATAATTATAAGTAGGTAATTTGTAGCAAATTTTAAGATTATTAATAGGTACATTGTAGCATAATTTTGCATAAGCATAATTTTCTTGTTTTGTTCTTGTACTTTTCCTTCGAACACTATTATTTTCTCTTCAGAATTTCACCGGAGAATAGCAGTGATGACTAGAGAACATCTTGAACGTGAGTACCAGAAAGCACGTGCTGCAATGATACAAAGAAATGAGTACTTGAAGAGACTCTTAAACGTGGAGGAACCAAACTCAATAAAGGTGACAAACAAGAAACAGAAAAAAGATAACATACAGGATGTATCACACATTAATTCAAAACAAAGACCAGCTGCACCCCAATCTGATGGTAATCTTCTATTATTTTTTTAACAATATTTCTACAGCTGTTATTTGTGTACTTTCCAATAATATTTGTTGCCTATTTTTAAGTGTATGCTAGACAATTATGGAGATTAAATTACTATAACACTGAACAACTTGGTAGCATAAAGTTAGTTATAGTAATATCTTGAGATTTGTCTGAAAATATTAATACTTGTATACAATTTGCAATTATGTACCATGCTTAAATCTTCAAATGTGCCACCCAGACATTCTGCCTGCTATACTTTCACCACCACACATTCAAAATGCGGGCTATTCTACTAGTGGCAGAACGTACACTCAAAGTTATTTGGCAGCTGGTGAAGAAACTTTGGAATCATTTGATGTTGGTATGTCCCAACATCATTTGTTGGTATTTAAATGAGGGTTTATTTAATGGACACACGTCATAAATATTATGTACCAAAATTGTGCTTAATGCCTATGAAATTTTGTTTAACATATTATACTAATCATTCCTTTCACTTACAAATTTTTCTTACTAATTTTTAATCCCATATTTCAAAGTACTTGCTGCAGAACTTGAACAAATTAAAGATTCTCAGCCAAGTGTTTCTGACTGGCAAAAAAGAAGAAAAAATGCAGAGATTAATTGGGGAGAAAGCAGGGCAATGCTGTTCGATTGGACATTGTCTGAGTTGGGTGTTCCAGATAAAGGTAAATTAAATATTGCTGTGTTCATTAAGGTTATACTGTATAATAAGCATCATATGCAAATTAATGACACTCTATTAATACATTTAGACTTCAGATTGTTTAAAATGTTAGGTATACAGTATTTAAAATTAGTATAAATAATTACCCCTTTTTTCATCAGGTAAAATTTGTGTACAATGTACAAATTGTGAGGCAAGCATCAAATGTGAAGACTGTTTTGCATTTTTGTGTCACATTTGTGACCAAATGCAACATTTTCTCATGCCTTTCCACCACAGATTATATTGGAAAAATGGCTTTTATGAGCCATTAGACCCGACACAAACTGTGTGCCCTGAAGGAAATATCTTTCACTGGAGTAAGTATACGATACCTGTATAAAATCCGTACTTTGTTCCGAGATTACTTCTACTTCCCAATCCCAGTCTAGAGCTACGATTATCTTGGTATAACAAAATAAAATGAATAAATGTTTCATTTCAGTCATTACAACATTTGGAGAAGTCTTAAAGTTTAAACCTGACACTTGGTTTTATAGATTGATTTAATCGTCTGATTGTTTCTTTTCTGTGAATTTCTCAGTCATTATCTGGAGAATAATGTCAATATTTTGTACAATCAAGAAACAATGAAATATTCAGTCTGAAATTCTTTTCCATAAAACTCATTTTGTCAAACTGTCTTCCTTTTCTTTGTTACCAGAACCTGTTGTACCAGCCCAACCACCAAATTCTTGCCCCAACTGCACAGATTGCAAGTTTAAAATTTCAAGCTCCAGCAATCTCTGCATCTTCATCACTATAATGGGTAAATAAACTTTAAAATTTACCCTTTTATTTCCATTACCGGATATTCCTGAATCACAATACATTTTGAAATTTTTGTTGCTATAAATGTTAATTTTTACATCACTATTTTAGCAAGTCGCCACACCACTCAATGCACTGTATTTTAAACTACAGGAAGGTATGACCTCTATACTCCAATCTATACATGCCACTGTGGATATGAGCATCAACAACTAGGCAAGACCATGCACAAGTCTGGTTTCTATTCATCATTAGGAAAGAGCAGCACATTCTACAGCACCAGTCTGCTTGAATCATGGCACCATATCAAAAGAAATTGTCCTGGAACATCATTTCGGGCATTAGTCACTGCACTGGAATCCTTTGGTGCTTCTCGTGGGCGTGTATGTTTTGATACCGTTATTCTTAATATTTTCAGTTTTATATTTCAATACAAAAATTATCAAAATTTTGTAGTAATGTATATTCATTTATTAATAATTAGTTTTTAATTTTGTTCAAACACAAAATGGAATGTTTTTTTTGTTTATTTATCTTATGTCATAATATGCATTTTAAATGTCACCATCTAAAAAATTCTATTCCTAGATTGGACCCATTAATTATATAACTTCGAAGAGAGTGTTCTTCGAATGGCGATTCCAGCAATATGAGCTGAGAAAAATTAGAGGAGAAGCTGACAATGAGTGTCCTGCTTGTGATAAAACCCCTTTAGCAGTACATATTGATGGCAACAAGAAGCTGTATCGCTACAACAAAGTTGGGAGGTAATAAAATGTGCTTTACAGATACTTAATGTATAGTATTCTTTTGTTCTCTACACACACTATATTATAATGAATTATATTGTCTTCAAATTAATGTTCTTATAAATAAAGTATGCACATATAAATATACATTGTCATATGACATATTTTTTAACTGAGTATGTCTTTATAGTTTGCCTTTCAATTGCATCCATATCATCATTTTATTTATCTAACACCATGTAAATTTTTGTTTTATGTAAAATTTAGCAGTGCATCAGAATTCTTCATATAAAACATTTTTTGATACCCCATTACCCATTGTTTAATATTATAGTGGTTACAGACAATAAATAATTATTTCTGAATTATCATTGCAGAGGTATCAGAAACCCCTATTATTCTGATAGTATCTTCAGCAAAGATGAAGATGTTCAAGCTCATGTTGGCACTATTCAGAGCTTGAAAACTAAGGTGAGTTTTATTATATATTGAGAAACCTTCAATTTTACCTAATAACTGTTTGGCGACTATAACATATGGTGGCCATTTTTGTATTTTTTCATTATAGTTTATATATATTGAATAAGGAAATATAACCCATAGAAATTCTTATGTGCAACAACAATGCCTATCGCGCAAAATAATCTCTACCTTCTACCCGTCCTACATAATTATAATCATGCTCACCAACTGGGTATTTAGTTACTATAAATATTTTTGTTTAACAAACAGAGTAAGCACACGTGTGGAGTGTCTACATGGAAAGCTGCTCAAAATAAGCCTCTTTCATTCCAAAGTTTGGATGAAACAGGAATCAGCATGGCCTCCTGTCGACATGGTATTATCCTCCACACCTTGAATATGTATCAAGGAGAGCTGTACAGTTATGCCCACTATTTGCAAATTATGTATTTCAAATACGTAAAGTTTATTTGTCAAGACATAATTTGCAAATATTGGCCATGGGCCTTAACTGTGGCTCAGAAACAATCACATTTTCACATTGGTCAAGCAAAGCCATTTTTAGGAGTCCTACATGCAAAAGGACATGCTTGGTATTGTCAGGTAAATAAAAATATAACATTACATTTATGTATACTAATTAAATTTAATGTAATGTATACATTACATTAAATATAATAAGTACAGTTTGTGTAAAAAATTTAAGATTTCTGATTGTTTAAGATTAATGATATACGTATCATTTAATATAGTAGGAGGCTTTTAATTTTTGTACAATAATTTGAATTTTTTTTTACTGTATACTTTTATGTTAAAGGTATTGTATGGAGGGCGGTGGCAAGAAGGAAGTGGCATGACTTTAGGGGAAGAGGCAGAGCAAGTGTTTGCATACCTCTCACGATACAACTCTACAACTAAAAACATGCTGAAAGCTGGTATTTGTTTATATGGTTCATCTGATCAAGTTTTTTATTATTTTACCTGCCCTGTAATCAGTATAATGCGATTTGTATTCAGTATTCAATAAGTATCAACTCCCTCAAATAATCAATAAAAGAATGAAAACATATTGGTCAAACTTGAGTTGGTCGTGGTGAGTAAAGGTATGTTATGAAACTGTTATTAATCTATGCTCTTCAAGATGTTCATTGCTATAAATATTTTTCTCAGAAAGAACAGAAGAACTCACAGAGGGTGCAGTCTTTTGGAACCATCGAAAAATTGATGGACTGGCTCGTGCATTAGTTACTCGACTCAGAAAGGTACTAAAAATAATATATATTTATTTTATTTATTTGTATTTATTTTGAAACTTATTATAATGCATTTATATGTGAAAGGTATTATAATGCATTTATAGGTTAGTTATGTGTTCAGATCATGTACTACATATATTTTCCATTATAAATTAGCGACCATTTCCTTGAATTAACTGCTTGAACTTTTTCAATATATCAATAAGGTTAATTTGTATAAAGTATATAGTATTTAATTAACCTAAATGTATGATTCCGAGATATATCAAATGTGTTCACAGAGAAATCACAGTATCGTGATATATCACGGGAACTGTGATGAGGGTTTGAACCCCATGCACTGAGTGCTCTCAGATGCATGCTCTAGTTCACTACGCCACGACATGGTCAGATGAATTGCAACTTGGAGTACTACTGCACCCACAAGGATCCCAAGGCTTCCACTGAAGCCAAACCAGGTTTCACACAATTCCCCCATGAACTCGGTCTCTGTCATTCAGTAGTTCTGCCTTTGATGCCCCCATTTCAATGTCTTTCTCCATGTATTGATATATCACAATAATATGAATTCTATGTGTATTGAAAGGGCCATCAGAGGTAAAACTACTGGAGGACACAGACCAAGTACATGGGAAACTGCATGCACAACCGCCCATGGAATGGGTATGGGGGTGCATAATTAACAAAAATTGAATTGTGGGTTCATTAGTACCCTAGGTTGCAATTCTTTTGACCATGTTGTGGCGCATTCAACTACAGCAAGCATCTGGGAATGCCAAGCCCATAGGTTCGAACCACTCATCATGGTTAATGTGATTTGTTCATTAAATTTATTATATTTTCAAATAGGCCAGAGAGACGGAAATAACAGTTTCAAATGAGATCGACAAACTTGATGTTCAAAAGTCATTGATTCAAGAATGGCGATCTGACCTACAAATGATTTGTAAGGAGTTAGAGTTAAACACTGGAACAACCTCGAAGAACATAAAATATTCTATCGAGGCAGTTGCAGACTCTATCAGGCATCGCAAAAATCTGATTGCCACTGATGCAGGTAGGCTTACTATTTCTTTGTTAACTCTGAAGCAATTTCTATTTAGCTCTTGTCTATAATTTCTATGTAGGTAAATGATGAGGAAATTTTTTTAACAACTTTAAAACTTTCAGCCAAAAAACTTTATTTGCAGCATCCAGTAAAATGCGCTCTTCACTCCGGCACAGAAATGAGTGTGATAGGAAAAAGCTTCAAGGCTTCATAAAAATCTACAATAGTGAAAACTCTGAAATTCTCAGTGAAAAGGATGCAATAGAAGGTATCCTGCCATGGCACAATTTATTGCCTCATCATAGCCAAAATGGTATGTAACTACATCTCATTTTATCAGGGGTTACAATTCGGCCTTATCAAGATAACTAACATTTAGCATGCATAATGGATAAGCTTTACTTATTTTTGAAGTAAAATATCATCACTACTGTTTGTAAAATAGGTGCAGTATCATAATCCGTAGGTTTTTATCAGGTTGATACTGCACAATAAACTATGTATAGTATGCATAATGCAAGTACCTAAACTGTAATTACATTAAATTGAGTTGTAGTTTACTTGCAGTAAATATAATTTTCCTCTTTTATTAGTGTCCCTTGCTCAAAAAAAGAAGGCAGTAGAAGATGTGGAGCTTCAGAAGAGATCCAGAGAAGAGCAACAACACACTGTTCAAGAAATGCTGCATTATCTCGCATATTACAAGAATAAGAGAGAGATTTTAACCGAACATACTGAAGAGTTGTTATGTGGAATTTTTCCTTCATATCTAAGCAAGGTAAGCTAACAGCCTAAATGTGTGTTGCAATTCAGTTCTTCATAAACATTTATCCAGCAGAATTTTATACTTGAGTAAAGTCTTGCTATTTACAACTTTGACAGGTAGACAATTCCATGGTTTTCATATACTGTACTGGTGTGTTTTACATATATTTGAACTTTTACCGAAAACTTTATTTATTTATTCTAATTTCTTTAGTATTTTCAGGGAAATTTGTAAATGTCTTAAACCCCATTAAATAGTCTATATATTACAGGATCCTAACAAGTACACTATTGAAGAGAAGCACCTATCAACCAAAAATAAGAGTGGAATCTTGGCTCTTTTGAAGCAAGGGCAAAAGTTGTGTTCTGACAAGCTGAGTGATGCAAAGCGTTTATTTGGATACCAGGAAGAGGATGTTGATGTTTCCGAGCCCTACCTGGAGCTTTGTGACAGTGAAGATGATGATGATGAAGATGAAGAATTACTACTAAACTGATGATACAAAAGTTAAGTATAATAAATTTTACCTGATTTCTCTTGCTAATTTCTCTTACTTAATTTCTCTAATTTCTAATTATCCTAGCCCTAAGATTACTACTGGCCTCCATTGCCTTGCCTGCACTTTGTTTCCCCCTTAACCATATCACTCATTCTTACAGGTGTGAGACAGAGAGGTACAAGATCATCCAAGAGGAACAACACCTGAAGCACCCAACATTTGGGTGTTTTAATTAATAAAAACGCCCTTCATGGCTTCACTCATCCTGGCTGGTTTAATTAAAAAAACCTAACCTAAACCTAATATATATACCTCTAGAGTCAAGGGAGTTAAGTTTTAGGCTGCACAATGAAACTGCTATTGACAATTTTATAACTGCTGCTGATAATGTCTGTCCTGTGACTTTTTTGTAAGCATAACCAAAAGGCTTAACAATCCCTTGCTTACAAAGGGAATACTTAAACCCATTAATAAAAAACATGACCTTGAGAAGAAGTATAGGTTAGGAATTGTCTCCAAAGAATTCTCATGCTCTTCAACAGGTCACTTGAACTCCAAACCTTTCCAGTTATCCTAAAAAAAGCGAGTTACCCCTGTACACAAATGTGGTGATCTCACAGATGTTAACAATTACAGACCTATATCAATCCTGCCTAACTTGTCAACATTTTTTGAAAAGCTACTTGAACTTGAACTCCAAACCTTTCCAGTTATCCTAAAAAAGCGAGTTACCCCTGTACACAAATGTGGTGATCTCACAGATGTTAACAACTACAGACCTATATCAATCCTGCCTAACTTGTCAACATTTTTTGAAAAACTTATCTACAAGCAGTTTTACTCTTATCTAGCCAAACACCATATACTTAGTACTAGGCTGTACAAGAATATAACAACTCTTGTATATATCTCAAAAAAAAAAAAAAAAAAAAAAAAAAGCACAAGACGAAGCTTGAAAAAGTTTAGTGGTATGCCAATAGGCTAGTCCCAGGACTAAGAGGCATGAGTTACGAGGACAGGCTGCGAGAAATGCAATTGATAGGGTACATAAAGATAAACTGTTTAACACGGGTGGTAGGCGAACAAGGGGACACAGGTGGAAACTTAGTACCCAAATGAACCACTAGGATGTTAGAAAGAACTTTTTCAGTGTCAGAGTAGTTAATAGATGGAATGCATTAGGCAGTGATGTGGTGGAGGCTGACTCCATACACAGTTTCAAATGCAGATATGATAGAGCCCAGTAGGCTCAGGAATCTGTACATCAGTTGATTGCCAGTTGAGAGGTGGGACCAAAGAGCCAGAGCTCAACCCCCCGCAACCACAACTAGGTGAGTATACACACACACACACACACGTACACACACACACACACACACAGACACAAACATACACACACTAATGCCTCTATTCACCTTGCAGTAAATAGGAACCTGAAAGTCAGGAAGCTGCTAAAGGCTGCATCTTGGGGATGTGTGAGTGTGTTAGATAAAAATATATGTTGTTTAGATATGATGGAGGAAAAGAGGCCGAGAGTCGGTACATTAGACAACCGACGCTTAGAAAGGCGGGGTCCAAGAGCTAACAGCTAAATCTTGGAAATAATAAATTAAAATATTTAATACACCCACATACATGTTTCACATTATTTTGGCTGAGGGCACACTGAGGGCTGATGGCCCCGTCGACGGGGCAGGAAGTCGGTGGTTGATCAAAGGCCTCCCACATCCTCCACATACCTGAGGATTATTCCGGCTTAATTTTAAACGGAAGTAATGTCTTGGCATTTACGGCTTCAGCGGGTGGGTGGGTCCGTGGGTTTATTACACTGTGAGTGAAAACAATCGCCTATTCTCTATTTTATATTGCGGCTTGTAGAGCTAGAAGCTGTTGCCTCTTGTGTGCGTTGCACAAGGGGATTAATATCTGGATTAATAGCTTTCAATATTTCCAGTATTTTTAAGGTAACGCTTAAATACCGAAGATACTGCTATTGGACACCGCTTAATTGACAATGTCTCAACAACGCAGGCTAAAGATGTGCGTGGCTCCTGCTATTGCAATGATGCTCATTTGTTTTTCAATGATGGGCCTTAGTTGCCCCCTCTCTAACTTACCGTTCTAAATACCCCTTCTCCATCTTCCGCAAACATTTCCCCTCATACATCTCCCCCCTTTCCTCCTGTCCCCCTTGTCCATCTTTGTCCCCCTGTCCATCTTTGTCCCCTGTCCCTCACTTTGTCCCCTTGCCCACATTTTCTGTCCTCTGTCCCAGATCCCTTTCCCCCTCTCTGTCCCCCTGTCCCCCCTTTCCATCTCTCTGTCCCCCTGTCCCTCTCTATCCCATTGTCCCTGTCTCTGTCCCCCCTGTCTCTCTCTGTCCCCCTGTTCTTCTCTGTCCTCCTGTTCCTCTCTCTGTCCCCCTGTCACTCTCTGTCCCCCTGTTCCTCTATGTCCCCCTGTCCATCTCTCTGTCCCCTGTACCTCTCTGTCCCCCTGCCCACTCTTTCTGTCCGCTGTCCATCATCTGTCCCCCTCCCTTTCCTCCAGTCCCCCTATCCATCTCTGTCCCCTTGTCCCTGTCTCTCCTCTGTCCCCTCTCTCTTGGTCTCCTGCCCCCCTCTCCTCCCTCTGTCCCCCGGTCCCCCTCTCTGACCCTGTCCCTCTGTCTCTGTCTCTGTCCATGTCCCCCTCTCTGTCCCTGTCTCCCTCCCTGTCCCACTGCTCCCCCTCTGTTCCCCCGTCCCTCCTCTGGCCCTGTCCGTCTGTCCCTGTCCCTCTGTCTCTGCCTCTCCTCGTTTCTGACATTCTCTGTGTAGCTGAGTACCCAAATGAGCCACAGAGAGATTATAGAAAGAACTTTTCAGTGTCAGAGTAGTTAATAAATGGAATGCTTTAGGCAGTAATGTGGTGGAGGCTGATTCCATACACAGTTTCAAGTGTATGGAAAGTGTATGTATTCAAGTGGCGGGACCAAAGAGCCAAAGTTCAACCCTTGCAACCACAACTAGGTTAGTACATACATACATACATAAGATATAAAACAGTGGAGGATTCCCAGGTAGAACAATCAACCACAATGCCCATTACCCCTTTACCCTGATGTCCTTAACTACACAACTATACAAGAGTCATTAACACGTGTAATGGCTGATCCCCCATCACGATAGCATAAAGACCAATTGCTTGACCCGCAGTCTGTCTTGCTCCTCAAATAATTTTCGGGTTAACATGAAAACGTCTCTCGAGTTTATCTTTCTAATGTTGTTTTCCCATCTTTCATTTTATCAGCTTAGTTCCTTTATTATGCCCCAATTACTCATCCCTTGAGCGGTAGTTAAACTGAACCCAAATTTAAAAAAAGTTCCTTGCTAAGCAAGCTACAGTCTTGATAAGTCAGATATATTGTTTGTTAACACATTTCTCAACAATGAACAGTCAGTTTTATCAAGCTAACATATCCTAACACAACGAGTGAGAGTATTAACTGGTATAATTATTTTATTAGACCAGTATATATTATTAGATTATACTGGTATAATTATATATATATATATATATATATATATATATATATATATATATATATATATATATATATATATATATATGTATATATATACATATATATATATATATATATATATATATATATATATATATATATATATATATATATATATATATATATATATATATATATATATATATATATAATATATATATATATATATATATATATATATATATATATATATATATATATATATATATATATATATGTATGTATGAGTGTGTGTGTACATGTGTATACAACATTAATAATTTTGTAACTAGCGTCAAACATTGTTATTTGCTTAGCTAAACGAACTAGAGGGTTCCGGTCCTGAACCGATTATGTGCCTCTGTAATCCTTTACACCACGGCCCACGGGATGGGTATGGGGTGCATAATAAAGAAAGCAATAGAAGAAATTGAAATTGCATAATACGGTTATTGACATTCAATAATAGTAAGATAAAGCAATGAGGACCAAATGGGAGACCAGTGATCAGTGTCTTGTATCCCCTGCAATACCTCAAATCCTACGTACCTCACTGACAGGCTCCAGTATGTTTCTGTGAATAATTCAATTTCTCCCACCCTACCCATCAACATTGGTGTTCCTCAGGGCAGCATACTTGGCATACTTGGGTATCCTTTGGAGGTGCTTATCCAGTTCTCACTTGAACACTGTGAGGGGATTGCCAGTTATGCCATGCAGTTATGCAATGTATGAATCTATCTATAAGTCCACCAATCTTTGTAAAAATTTCTTGTATGGATGTACCTTACCTAAATAAACATTTATTTATTTATTATTTATATTTAGGATTCATCAACTGCCAAAGATATTCACATGTCAGTATAATTCTGGCGAGAGAGAGGTTTGGGAAAAGCCGTTATACCAACTAGTCAGCAATAAGGGTGATATTTGTGGGGCACAGGCACACTCGGCCTGGCCCATTAACCCCCAACTGACACTATAACTACTAGCTACTAGGTACATGAACATAATTACATAATTTACGTACATAATTTAAGGTACATAATTACTAGGTACATGAGGACTGGCCATTGTACTATATAGACCTGAAAAAGTGTAACTTAGCGACAACAAGAAAATATTGAATCACAAGACCAACGACGACCATTCCCTTACCCTGCCATAAACACTGAAATTTGACACCCTACCTCTGGAGCCACCCTGACCACAGGTCCACCAACTACATTTCCCTCCCTCCAACTAGTACACCCAGAAACAAGATATACTAGGTGAATACACACATACAAGGTATACTAGGTGAGTACTAGTTGAGTACTTACACACAAGATATTCTAGGTGAGACTAGGTGAGTATACACACACACGCAACATATACTAAGTTAGTACACCCAGAAACAAGATATACTAGGTGAATACACACATACAAGGTATACTAGGTGAGTACTAGTTGAGTACTTACACACAAGATATTCTAGGTGAGACTAGGTGAGTATTCACACACACGCAACATATACTAAGTTAGTACACCCAGAAACAAGATATACTAGGTGAATACACACATACAAGGTATACTAGGTGAGTACTAGTTGAGTACTTACACACAAGATATTCTAGGTGAGACTAGGTGAGTATACACACACACGCAACATATACTAAGTTAGTACACCCAGAAACAAGATATACTAGGTGAATACCCTAACACCAACCTCCTACAGTACACAACACCAACCTCCCACAGTACACCTCCCACAGGTAACCCCAACACCAACCTCCCACAGTACACAACACCAACCTCCCACAGTACACCTCCCACAGGTAACCCCAGCACCAACCTCCCACAGTACACCTCCTACAGGTAACCCCAACACCAACCTCACACAGTACACCTCCCACAGTAACCCCAGCACCAACCTCCCACAGTAACCCCAACACCAACCTCCCACAGTACACAACACCAACCTCCCACAGTACACATCCCACAGGTAACCCCAGCACCAACCTCCCACAGTACACCTCCCACAGGTAACCCCAACACCAACCTCCCACAGTACACAACACCAACCTCCCACAGTACACCTCCCACAGGTAACCCCAGCACCAACCTCCCACAGTACACAACACCAACCTCCCACAGTACACATCCCACAGGTAACCCCAGCACCAACCTCCCACAGTACACAACACCAACCTCCCACAGTACACCTCCCACAGGTAACCCCAGCACCAACCTCCCACAGTACACCTCCTACAGGTAACCCCAACACCAACCTCACACAGTACACCTCCCACAGTAACCCCAGCACCAACCTCCCACAGTACACAACACCAACCTCCCACAGTACACCTCCCACAGGTAACCCCAGCACCAACCTCCCACAGTACACCTCCTACAGGTAACCCCAACACCAACCTCACACAGTACACCTCCCACAGTAACCCCAGCACCAACCTCCCACAGTAACCCCAACACCAACCTCCCACAGTACACAACACCAACCTCCCACAGTACACATCCCACAGGTAACCCCAGCACCAACCTCCCACAGTACACCTCCCACAGGTAACCCCAACACCAACCTCCCACAGTAACCCCAACACCAACCTCCCACAGTACACAACACCAACCTCCCACAGTACACATCCCACAGGTAACCCCAGCACCAACCTCCCACAGTACACCTCCCACAGGTAACCCCAACACCAACCTCACACAGTACACCTCCCACAGTAACCCCAGCACCAACCTCCCACAGTAACCCCAACACCAACCTCCCACAGTACACAACACCAACCTCCCACAGTACACATCCCACAGGTAACCCCAGCACCAACCTCCCACAGTACACCTCCCACAGGTAACCCCAACACCAACCTCCCACAGTACACAACACCAACCTCCCACAGTACACCTCCCACAGGTAACCCCAGCACCAACCTCCCACAGTACACAACACCAACCTCCCACAGTACACATCCCACAGGTAACCCCAGCACCAACCTCCCACAGTACACAACACCAACCTCCCACAGTACACCTCCCACAGGTAACCCCAGCACCAACCTCCCACAGTACACCTCCTACAGGTAACCCCAACACCAACCTCACACAGTACACCTCCCACAGTAACCCCAGCACCAACCTCCCACAGGTACAAAATGAAGCCATGAGAATTATCTTAGGATGCCCAAGAAATGCTATGATTGAGAAAATCAGGATGGAGTTGAATCTGCAGAGTATTGGGGATAGAATTGCAGAGATAAATGTAGCTTCTGCCATTAGATTAATGAGAGGTGGGGGAGCTAATGAATTGGTCCTCTCAGTTCAAAAGGTGGGAAGTACTGAACAATGTATGATGAAGAAAAGAGCATATATGAATACCTTATGTTCTAATGTTATTAAGTATGATGTTATTTCAGAGTGTATTGCTGTGCCCAAGAGAAAATTTACACCACCATGGGAGGATTGTAATGTAGATGTAGTAATTACTCCCTTGCAAAAGAAAAAAAGTATGTATGAAATAGGAGAGCTGAGGGCAACATATGATTGTATAATTAGAAAATTGCCTACAGAAAACACTCTACTACATGTATATTGTGATGGGTCAGTAGCTAGGGATGGGAAGGCAGGATGTATATTGTGATGGGTCAGTAGCTAGGGATGGGAAGGCAGGATGTATATTGTGATGGGTCAGTAGCTAGGGATGGGAAGGCAGGATGTATATGTTCTTAACATTCTGAAACCTATATTGTTTGCTGATGATACTACACTCATCTACTCCAACCCCAACCCACATACACTAAATACTGTAATGTTGTTAATAATGAACTAAAAAAAGTCCACTTATGGATGTCAACCAACAAACTAACACTTAACATAGAAAAGACCTACTACATCTTATTTGGAAGCAAATCTACAAATGCAATTCAGCTTCAGATGACAATGTAAACATTAGCAATAACAATGATGGAAAGTTTCTTGGTCTATTCTTAGACAAGAGACTCAACTTCAGTACCCACATACAATACATAACTAAGAAAGTCTCTAAAACAGTTGGTATACTCTCCAAAATCAGATATTATGTACCTAACCCTGCTCTCATCTCTCTATATTATACACTAATCTATCCCTATCTCAACTATGGTATCTGTGCATGGGGTTCAACCACTGCAAACCACCTCAAGTCCATCATCACCCAGCAAAAATCTGCTATCAGAATAATATCAAATTCTGCTTTCAGACAACACACAGCCCCCTTGTTTAACTCCCTAAACATGCTAAACATAATCTCACTCCATAAATTCTCTTGTGTCAACTACATTTACAAAACCCTGTTCTTAAATGCAAATCCTGCTCTGAAACTCTTCCTGGACAGATGTAATAGGACCCATTATCACCACACCAGAAATAAATATCTCTTTGATATCCCCAGAGTTAAACTTGTATAAATAAATAAATAAATAAATAAATATGTTTATTCAGGTAAGGTACATACATACAAGTAATGTTACATTAATGGATCGATATATAGATAGAGCTAGTACATACAATGCCTAAAGCCACTATTACGCAACGCGTTTCGGGCAGGAAAAACATTAATATCTAGAACTTAATACTAATTGAGCATAAAGAATAAAATGTGTTGAGAACAAATACAAATAAAGATAAAAAAAAGAGGGAACATGACTGAAAAAGCAGCACAAATACAATAGGTTGACAAACAGTGTTGATTAAAAAAAAAAAAAAAATAACAGACATGGGTTGACAATAGAGGGGTAAGGTAGGTTAGTGAATTTATTAGGTAGTGTTTAGTTTTTATCTTAAACTGGTTGAGAGAGGTACAGTCTTTAACATGGTTGGGAAGATCATTCCACATTCTGGGTCCCTTGATTTGTAGAGCATTTCTAGTTTGATTAAGTCGTATTCTTGGAATATCAAAACTGTATTTTTTTCTGGTGTGGTGCTCATGGGTTCTGTTACAACCTTCAATGAAGCTTTTGAGCTTATATGTATGTATTTGTAATGTATGTATGTAAACAATGTATTTATTATCATTTATCAATTCTGATAGAAATTACCTACTTAAAATTATCTGTTAGATTAAGGACCTGCCTGAAACGCTGCGCATACTAGTGGCTTTACAAGATTGTAAATACTGTACTATTCAATGTATTCTCACAACCCCAATGTACCTACTTGTATATATATAAATAAAATAAAATAAAATATTGTGATGGGTCAGTAGCTAGGGATGGGAAGGCAGGATGCAGTATGCCAAACTGAATTCGTGCGCCCCTTGAGGGACTTGAAGTAGAGGGATAGGGATCACAGGATAAGTATGGGTTGCACAAACTACTGGTAACAGGATGAGTATGGGTTGCACAATTAATTACTACAAAGTGGTTGAGTATGGGGTGCACGTAAATGAAGACTCCCAAGAAGCAAATCAGAGATCAGCCCAAGCTTCATCTTGAGGCAAAGCTCAATGCCTTAAGCCATATTGATGCTCTGTCCACAGAGCATTCTCTCTCTCAAATCATAATAGTACACTAATGGTTCCCTACACCACCCCTCAGGTGCAGCTGCAGCAGGCTTGGGTGACATGATGACTATGGGGTGCACAATAAACTAACACTCACAGAATGAGTATGGGCTGCACAATAAGCTACCTCTCACAAGATTAGTAATAAAGAAACATTAATTTTTTGGGTAGGGTGACTGAAACTCATCCTGGGGTAAAAATGTTTATTTAAATTTATTATAGTTAAATGAATTTAGTAAATTATTCCATATATTGTATTATAAGTGAATTGACACTAAACTATAAATGATACTAATAAGGTTTTAAAAATGAAAAACAGTAAAAATCCTTCATGTAAGATATGGAAGTTGAAAAGTAAATTAACTGTAAACTAAATTATAAACTGTAGACATAATATAAAGTATTATAAGTAAAATACCTATAAACTACCAAATAATGTGTAAGGAACCATTTCTATTGTTTGTCCTTTTTTACCTGTTTCCTCAGGTATTTTAAAATTCCCATTCCGTTGTTACTACACTGTTTTCCTGGTGTAGTTCCCTGTGGTTCAAATTTTACTACTTGTACTTCTTGCTGTTTCTGAAGGATTGCTAATGGTAGCCCTTGTTGCACCGGCGGAACTTTTTGTAAATGTTCCACCTGCGGAACTTTTTGTAATTGTTGAATTTCTTGCACCTGCGGTACTTTTTGGACTTTATGCACCTGCTGCACTTGTAGCTCGTCAGGATTTTTTTCCAGGGCATTATCGCTATCACCTTCTGATCCTAATGTAAGTTTATCTGCATCAAGCTTCCTTGTGCGTGCTGGAAAAAAAAATAAAAATAAAAAATAAAAAAATTTTGAAATGGAAGATCCTGTGTAACAAATTTAATCAGTTACTATGATCGAGCCGCAGAAATTTTACAGGAAAGATATGGTTGGGTTGACTGCATCTATCTGGACCTAAAAGAGGCATTCAATAGAATTCCACATAAGAGTTTGTTCTGGAAACTGGAACATATTGGAGGGGTGACAGGTAAGCTTCTAACATGGATTAAAAAATTTCAAACTGATAGAAAAATGAGGGCAGTAATCAGAGGCAATGTATTGGACTGGAGAAATGTCACGAGTGGAGTACCACAGGGTTTAGTTCTGGCATTCATGGATAAATAATAAATAAATTGTTCATGATTTTTTTAGACAAAAGCTAGAATATGCAGCAGTTGTATGGTGCCCATATCTTAAGAAGTACATGTACAAACTTGAAATGATACAAAGACGTCATGGGTGTCATAGGGGCACCAGCACACTGGTTTGCTAAAGGGCCCTTAATGCTGTCGAGACCTTATGGGCCCTTGGACCCATTACGTTAAGACATAGTGCTGTATTGGGCCACACACTTTTTGCCATATACATCAACGACAGAGATGATTGAATTGAAATTATATATATATATATATATATATATATATATATATATATATATATATATATATATATATATATATATATATATACATATATATATATATATATATATATATATATATATATATATATATATATATATATATATACATATGTATATATATATATATACATATGTATATATATATATATATATGAGAGAAAATAATAGGTGGTGATATATTTATATATTATGTGAACTACTTACACAAAAAGAAGTTAGTGGTGAAGATCTTCTTGTCCTCTTCTTGTATTACGTTGTTTGGTAGGATACCATGCGTCACCCGTGCTGGTCCTTTCTTGTAATAGATAACGATTGATTCATACCCACAGCCACGCAGATATGTTAGCTGAAAAGCAAATAATATTTAAACAATAACACTATCTGGGAAAATGCAACAAAATAAATGTTTGAAGTATAGCTGGGCATGTGCAATAGAACCCATAATAGAATCACAATACCAGAAATAAATATCTTTGATATCCCCAGAGTCAAAGTTATTCTGTGTAAATACTCTATGCAAATAAAGGGACCTTGTCTATGGAACTAACTTGCTAACAAATTTAAAAACTGTCCAACTTCTGCCATTTTAAAAAATAAAACCAAAAAGTACCTAAATTTTTTCTTGATAGTTTCCTAACTAGTGTATTAAACTCGCACTGTATCTTATGAAATCCAATGCCAGAATATATGTGCCTAAACAATACAACTTTTCCATTGTAATCATTGCTATCACCTTATATCATGATTGTTATATTGAATGCATATCTTACTATATTATACCTTGAAATATTCCTCAAATTATGCTACAATTTATATGTTGATAACCCTCAAATTTTACTTTAATGTACATAGTAATCTTTGTGATACTTTCTTACAATGTACCAGCCAATTTTTTCCATTTAAGCTTTAAATTGCCTATTTAAAATTATCTGTTAGATTAAGGACCTGCCCAAAACACTATGTGTGCTAGTGGCTTTACAAGAATGTAAAAACATCAATTCTATGTACTCTCATAATCCCAGTGTGCTATCTTGTATATAAATAAATAAACAAATAGTATGTAAGTACTGTACAGCATTATTCATGTTGATTCTATACCTTATCAAGCAAGTTCAGCATAAGAAGAATACAAATGAATACAACAGATGTAGACAAACTTCAATACCTGATTTTCAATCCTTCGTAGAACCCGGCTTGCTGTATTTCGTTCTAAAGCCTTCTTGCCTTTAAGTAGAAAACGGGCTTCCTCTTCTTTCTTCATTAATTCTCTACTGTTTCGGAAGTCACACTGGCAGAACTTGCAAACATTGCTTCGGACATGCACACATTGTTTGCAGTTTGTGCATCTCCTCAAGAATTTTCCCTGAAGACCTGAAGGAAATAGTTTCTAATAAAATACTTATATTCAAATGACCTATGCTGCAAAAATTATAAGTTAAATTGTTGTTAAAATGTACTACAGTAATTAAATATATTATTTAAATTATGAAATAATCTACATTAACACTAGTGAGAGCAATGTTAAAAATTTTAGGACTGCATCTGGAAATAACTTTAATTTTGGATGTGATTAACCATGCTGTAACTCGTATAACAAAACTGAGAGGAGTTGAATCCAACAGCCTGATTGACCAGGCTGTTAATTTCAAGCGAATACTATATTATTGGAAGAAAAAAAAATTATATATATATATATATATATATATATATATATATATATATATATATATATATATATATATATATATATATATATATATATATATATATATATATATATAATCAATATTGTAACTTTTTTTGTGTAATGACGTTTTCAAATAAAGTTAGATAAATATACACACATACCAAAAGAATAAGGGTGGTAGGAGAAGAAAATATGAAAGTGTTCAGTGAGGATCCACAAGGTCTTCTCTGAGTACTCTTTATTTTCTTCTCCGAGGCTATGGGTCCCTACACTTGCACCAGAGGTGGTACCCCTCATATATATATATATATATATATATATATATATATATATATATATATATATATATATATATATATATATATATATATATATATATATATATATATATGTCGTACCTAATAGCCAGAACGCACTTCTCAGCCTACTATTCAAGGCCCGATTTGCCTAATAAGCCAAGTTTTCATGAATTAATGTTTTTTCGTCTACCTAACCTACCTAACCTAACCTAATCTAGCTTTTTTTGGCTACCTAACCTAACCTTACCTATAAATATAGGTTAGGTTAGGTTAGGTAGGGTTGGTTAGGTTCGGTCATATATCTACGTTAATTTTAACTCCAATAAAAAAAAATTGACCTCATACATAGAGAAAAGGGTTGCTTTATCATTTCATAAGAAAAAAATTATAGTAAATATATTAATTCAGGAAAACTTGGCTTATTAGGCAAATCGGGCCTTGAATAGTAGGCTGAGAAGTGAGTTCTGGCTACTAGGTACGACATATATATATATATATATATATATATATATATATATATATATATATATGTCGTACCTAGTAGCCCGAACGCACTTCTCAGCCTACTATGCAAGGCCCGATTTGCCTAATAAGCCAAGTTTTTATGAATTAATTGTTTTTCGACTACCTAACCTACCTAAGCTAACCTAACCTAACTTTTTCGGCTACCTAACCTAACCTAACCTATAAATATAGGTTAGGTTAGGTTAGGTAGGGTTGGTTAGGTTCGGCCATATATCTACGTTAATTTTAACTCCAATAAAAAAAATTGACCTCATACATAATGAAATGGGTAGCTTTATCATTTCATCAGAAAACAAATTAGAGAAAATATACTGTCAGGAAAACTTGGCTTATTATGCAAATCGGGCCTTGCATAGTAAGCCGAGTACGACGTTCTGGCTACTAGGTACAACATATATATATATATATATATATATACATACATACATACATACATACATACACACATACATATATATATATATATATATATATGACAGTGTCAGATTCAGTTTACTACAGTTTAGTAATTTCTTACCATTTGATGTACTAGGTAGATCCATGTTTGGTGAAGTTTTATAGCTGGAGCTGGAAGATCCTGTCGAGATGACTTCTTCAAAGAGAATAGCTTCAACACACATTGTGTCTTGAGTCTACCAGTACTTGGCCTACAGTTACCAGATCTGATTTACAGAAACTAGTGAACTATGGAGATAAGATTGTTAATAATATACTTTTTTTGAGATTCATATGACTTGCAGCTTAAAAACCAACCTTATTTTAAAATAGTACACTAAAGTACATAGCAAATTGCGAAATTCGTAGTTTTTTAACTACTTTAAAGCTAAATTCTCAAGCTTTGAAAATAAGCACAATTTGCTATTTTAAGCGGAATCTGGCAACTCTGATTTAGCATGTAAACATTGACTTGCATTCACAATGTAGTTATTTATTTTTCAACAATTTAAAACGAGTTATGAAAATACACACATTGGTACATTATTGCAAAGGCACTATACTATATATATATATATATAAATTGTTGCAAGTCGAGCAACAAATATTTTACATTGAACAACAAATGAGATTGGAAAAGCAGTATTGCCAAAATAGACCCCAGACACACCCTGTGGGTAGTAATGGACCCCCATACCGACCCTATGAGGGGTAGTGGACCCCATAATAACACTATGGGCGATAGTGGACACTATACAAACACTATGGGCGGTAGTTGACTTCATAGAGACCCTGTGGGCGGTAAGGGACCCCCTATCGACCCTGTGGGCGGCAGTGGACCCCCTATCGATCCTGTGGGCGGCAGTGGACCCCCTACCGACCCTGTGGGCGGCAGTGGACCCCTACCGAACGTGTGGGCGGCAGTGGACCCCCTACCGACCCTCTGGGCGGCAGTGGACCCCCTATCGATCCTGTGGGCGGTAGTGGACCCCCCCCATATCGACCCTGTGGGCGGCAGTGGACCCCCTATCGATCCTGTGGGCGGCAGTGGACCCCCTACCGACCCAGTGGGTGGCAGTGGACCCCCTGCCGACCCTGTGGGCGGTAGTGGACCCCTACCGACCCTGTGGACGGTAGTTGACTTCATAGCGACCCTGTGGGCGGTAGTGGACCCCATACCGACCCTGTGGGTGGCGGTGGACCCCATACCGACTCTGTGGGCGGCAGTGAACCCTATATACTAATCCTGTGGGCGATACTGTACCCTATAGTCATCCTGTGGGGGCAATGGATGCCATACATATCCAGTGGGTGTTATTGTACCCCATACTTATTCTGTGGGTGGTTGGAGCCCCATACCCATCCTGTGGGTTATAGTGGACCCCATACTCATCCTGTGGGTGGTATTGGACCCCATACCTATCCTGTGGGTGGTTGTGAGCCCATACCCATCCTGTCGGTGGTAGTGGACGCAATACACATCCAGTGGATGGTATTGGATCCCATACCCTTCCTGTGGGTGGAAGTGATCCCCATACCATTCCTGTGGGTGGATGTGACCCCCATACTCATCCTGCAGGTGTTATTGGACCCCTTACCCACCTAACAGGTGGTAGTGGACCCTATACTAATCCTATAGTTTCCAATATTCCACACCATACCATCCTGTTTGCAGTAGTTTACCCTATATACATTCCAACATAACATCGTTTTCTGTTAGCGTTCCTACAAAACATTCTTTAAAGATTTCTAAAGCACAAACTATGGTATATAATATTGATTGGTGAAGCACTTATTCTATGTAATAATTTATTGTGCTTATTATAATTTACTAAGAACAACTAATATTTCTCAAAACAAAACTACGAGCCTTCAATAGGATGTAGCTGATCTGTAATATTATAAGAGCATGGACAATAGTAGGTGAATTTCACAACCCATGTGGGACCTGAAAACTACAATTTTCGTTATAATTGAACCAATCACGACTATTCAGCTATCTACGTTGATGGACGAGTACTGTGAGACGTAAATTGGTACGTGAGGAAGAGTTTGAGCCTTGGTAAAAAAGTTAACTGGGAATATATCACATATGTACTAAATCACATTCCACATATTGACTTTAAGCACTAGTCATATATGTACTGTCTTGTGTGAGAACGGGTTGTCTGGGGCCACATTCTTAGCATGGTAACTATCTGGGGCCACATTCTTAGTGTGGTAACTGTCTGGGGCCACATTCTTAGTGTTGTAACCCTATCTGGTTCAATATTCTTAGTGTGGTAACACTATCTGGAACCAAATTCTTAGTGTGGTAACACTATCAAAGGCAAAATTCTTAGCGTGGTAACTATCTGGGGCCACATTCTTAGCGTGGTAACTGTCTGGGACCCCATTCTTTGTGTGGTAACCCTATCTGGGGAAAATTCTTAGTGTGGTAACACTATCTGGGGACACATTCTTAGTGTGGTAACTGTCTGGGGTCACATTCTTAGTGTGGTTACGATCTGGGGCGACATTCTTAGTGTGGTAACAATCTGGGGCCACATTCGTAGTGTGGTAACTATCTGTGGCCACATTCTTAGCGTGTTAACTATCTGGGGCTACATTCTTAGTGTGGTAACTATCTGGGGCCACATTCGTAGTGTGATAACTATCTGGGGCCACATTCTTAGTGTGGTAACTATCTGGGGCCACATTCTTAGTGTGGTAACTTTCTGGGGCCACATTCTTAGTGTGGTAACTATCTAGGGCCACATTCTTAGTGTGGTAACTTTCTGGGGCCACATTCTTACTGTGGTAACTATCTGGGGCCACATTCTTAGTGTGGTAACTCTCAGCGGCCACATTCTTAGTGTGGCAACCCTATCTATTGCCACATTCTTAGTGTTGTAACTATCTGGGGCCACATTCTTAGTGTGGTAACTATCAGGGGCCACATTCGTAGTGTGGTAACTATCTGTGGCCACATTCTTAGCGTGGTAACTATCTGGGGCCACATTCTTATTGTGGTAACTATCTAGGGCCACATTCTTAGCGTGGTAACTGTCTGGAGCTACATTCTTAGTGTGGTAACTATCTGGGGCGACATTCTTAGTGTGGTAACTATCTGGGGCCACATTCTTAGTTTGGTAACTATCTGGGGCCACATTCTTTGTGTGGTAACCCTATCTGGGGGAACATTCTTAGTGTGGTAACATAATCTGGGGACACATTCTTAGTGTGGTAACTGTCTAAGGCCACATTCTTAGTGTGGTAACAATCTCGGGCCACATTCTTAGTGTGGTAACTATCTGTGGCCACATTCTTAGCGTGGTAACTATCTGGGGCTACATTCTTAGTGTGGTAATTATCTGGGGCCACATTCTTAGTGTGGTAACTATCTGGAGCCACATTCTTAGTGTGGTAACTATCTGGGGCCACATTCTTAGTGTGGTAACTATCTGAGGCCACATTCTTAGTGTGATAACTATCTGGGGCCACATTCTTAGTGTGGCAACCCTGTTTATTGCCACATTCTTAGTGTGATAACTATCTGGAGCCACATTCTTAGTGTGGTAACTATCTGGGGCCACATTCTTAGTGTGGTAACTATCTGGGGCCACATTCTTAGTGTGGTAACTATCTAGGGCCATATTCTTAGCGTGGTAACTATCTGGGGCTACATTCTTAGTGTGGTAACTATCTGGGGCCACATTCGTAGTGTGGTAACTCTCTGGGGCTACATTCTTAGTGTGGTAACTATCTGGGGCCACATTCGTAGTGTAGTAACTATCTGGGGCCACATTCTTAGTGTTGCAACCGTGTTTAGGGCCACATTCTTAGTGTGATAACTATCTGGGGCCAATTTCTTAGTGTTGTAACTATCTGTGGCCACATTTTTAGCGTGGTAACTATCTGGGGCCACATTCTTAGTGTGTTAGCTATCTAGGGCCACATTCTTAGCGTGGTAACTATCTGAGGCCACATTCTTTGTGTGGTAACTATCTGTATCCACATTTTTAGCGTGGTAACTATCTGGGGCCACATTCTTAGTGTGGTAGCTATCTAGTGCCACATTCGTAGCGTGGTAACCTTCTGGGGTTACATTCTTAGTGTGGTAACTATCTAGGGCCACATTCGTAGTGTGGTAACTATCTGGGGCCACATTCTTAGTGTGGCAACCCTGTCTGGGGCCACATTCTTAGCGTGAAAACTACCTGTAGCCACATTCTTAGCGTGATAACTATCTGGGGTCACATTCTTAGCATGGTAACTATCTGAGGCCACATTCGTAGCTTGGTAACTATCTGGGGTCACATGCTTAGCGTGGTAACAGTCTGGGGCCACATTCTTAGTGTGGTAACCCTATCTGGGGCCACATTCTCAGTGTGGTAACCCTATCTGGGGCCATATTCTTAGTGTGGTAACCCTATCTGGGGCCACATTCTTAGTGTGGTAACAGTCTGGGGCCACATTCTTAGCGTGGTAACAGTCTGGGGCCACATTCTTAGTGTGGTAACCCTATCTGGGGCCACATTCTTAGCGTGGTAACTATCTGGGGCCACATTCTTAGTGTGGTAACTGTCTGGGGCCACATTCTTAGTGTTGTAACCCTATCTGGTTCAATATTCTTAGTGTGGTAACACTATCTGGAACCAAATTCTTAGTGTGGTAACACTATCAAAGGCAAAATTCTTAGCGTGGTAACTATCTGGGGCCACATTCTTAGCGTGGTAACTATCTGAGGCCACATTCTTAGTGTGGTAACTATCTGGGGCTACATTCTTAGTGTTGTAACCCTGTCTGGTTCAACATTCTTAGTTTGGTAACCCTATCTGGGGCCACATTCTTAGCGTGGTAACTATCTGGGGCCACATTCTTAGTGTGGTAACTGTCTGGGGCCACATTCTTAGTGTTGTAACCCTATCTGGTTCAATATTCTTAGTGTGGTAACACTATCTGGAACCAATTTCTTAGTGTGGTAACACTATCAGGGGCAAAATTCTTAGCGTGGTAACTATCTGGGGCCACATTCTTAGCGTGGTAACTGTCTGGGACCCCATTCTTTGTGTGGTAACCCTATCTGGGGAAAATTCTTAGTGTGGTAACACTATCTGGGGACACATTCTTAGTGTGGTAACTGTCTGGGGTCACATTCTTAGTGTGGTTTCGATCTGGGGCGACATTCTTAGTGTTGTAACAATCTGGGGCCACATTCTTAGTGTGGTAACTATCTGTGGCCACATTCTTAGCGTGTTAACTATCTGGGGCTACATTCTTAGTGTGGTAACTATCTGGGGCCACATTCGTAGTGTGATAACTATCTGGGGCCACATTCTTAGTGTGGTAACTATCTGGGGCCACATTCTTAGTGTGGTAACTTTCTGGGGCCACATTCTTAGTGTGGTAACTATCTAGGGCCACATTCTTAGTGTGGTAACTTTCTGGGGCCACATTCTTACTGTGGTAACTATCTGGGGCCACATTCTTAGTGTGGTAACTCTCAGCGGCCACATTCTTAGTGTGGCAACCCTATCTAGTGCCACATTCTTAGTGTTGTAACTATCTGGGGCCACATTCTTAGTGTGGTAACTATCAGGGGTCACATTCGTAGTGTGGTAACTATCTGTGGCCACATTCTTAGCGTGGTAACTATCTGGGGCCACATTCTTATTGTGGTAACTATCTAGGGCCACATTCTTAGCGTGGTAACTGTCTGGAGCTACATTCTTAGTGTGGTAACTATCTGGGGCGACATTCTTAGTGTGGTAACTATCTGGGGCCACATTCTTAGTTTGGTAACTATCTGGGGCCACATTCTTTGTGTGGTAACCCTATCTGGGGGAACATTCTTAGTATGGTAACATATCCTGGGGACACATTCTTAGTGTGGTAACTGTCTAAGGCCACATTCTTAGTGTGGTAACTATCTGGGGCCACATTCTTAGTGTGGTAACTATCTGTGGCCACATTCTTAGCGTGGTAACTATCTGGGGCTACATTCTTAGTGTGGTAATTATCTGGGGCCACATTCTTAGTGTGGTAACTATCTGGAGCCACATTCTTAGTGTGGTAACTATCTGGGGCCACATTCTTAGTGTGGTAACTATCTGAGGCCACATTCTTAGTGTGATAACTATCTGGGGCCACATTCTTAGTGTGGCAACCCTGTTTAGGGCCACATTCTTAGTGTGATAACTATCTAGGGCCACATTCTTAGTGTGGTAACACTATCTGGGGCCACATTCTTAGTGTGGTATTTGGTTCCAGATAGTGTTACCACACTAAGAATGTTGAACCAGATAGGGTTACAACACTAAGAATGTGGCCCCAGATAGTTACCACGCTATGAATGTAGCCCCAGATAGTTAACGCGCTAAGAATGTTGCCCCAGTTAGTTACCACGCTAAGAATGTGGCCCCAGATAGGGTTACCACACTAAGAATGTGGCCCCAGACAGTTACCACGCTAAGCATGTGACCCCAGATAGTTACCAAGCTACGAATGTGGCCTCAGATAGTTACCATGCTAAGAATGTGACCCCAGAGAGTTAACATGCTAAGAATGTGGTCCCAAATAGTGTTACCACACTAAGAATGTGGCCCCAGATAGTTACCACGCTAAGAATGTTGCCGCAGATAGTTACCATGCTAAGAATGTGGCCGCAGATAGTTACCATGCTAAGAATGTGGCCCCAGATAGTTACCACACTACGAATGTGGCCCTAGATAGTTACCACACTAAGAATGTAGTCCCAGAAAGTTACCACGCTACGAATGTGGCACTAGATAGCTACCACACTAAGAATGTAGCCCCAGATAGTTACCACGCTAAGAATATGGCCCTAGATAGTTACCACACTAAGAATGTGGCCCCAGATAGCTACCAAACTAAGAATGTGGCTCCAGATAGTTACCACACTAAGAATGGGGCCCTAGATAGGGTTGCTACACTACGAATGTGGCCGCAGATAGTTACGACACTAAGAATGTGGCCCCAGATAGTTACGACACTAAGAATGTGGCCCCAGATAGGGTTACCACACAAAGAATGTGGCCCCAGATAGTTACCAAACAAAGAATGTGGCCCCAGATAGTTACCACACTTAGAATGTCGCCCCAGATAGTTACCACACTTAGAATGTAGCTCCAGACAGTTACCACGCTAAGAATGTGGCCCTATATAGTTACCACACTAAGAATGTGGCCCCAGATAGTTACCACAGTAAGAATGTGGCCCCAGAAAGTTACCACACTAAGAATGTGGCCCTAGATAGTTACCACACTAAGAATGTGGCCCCAGATAGTTACCACACTAAGAATGTAGCCCCAGATAGTTACCACGCTAAGAATGTGGCCACAGATAGTTACCACACTAAGAATGTCGCCCCAGATTGTTACCACACTAAGAATGTCGCCCCAGATCGTAACCACACTAAGAATGTGACCCCAAATAGTTACCACACTAAGAATGTGGCCCCAGACAGGTACCACACTAAGAATGTGTACCCAGATAGTGTTACCACACTACGAATGTTCCCCAGATAGGGTTACCACACAAAGAATGGGGTCCCAGACAGTTACCACGCTAAGAATGTGGCCCCAGATAGTTACCACGCTAAGAATTTTGCCCCTGATAGTGTTACCACACTAAGAATTTGGTTCCAGATAGTGTTACCACACTAAGAATGTTGAACCAGATAGGGTTACAACACTAAGAATGTGGCCCCAGATAGTTACCACGCTATGAATGTAGCCCCAGATAGTTAACGCGCGAAGAATGTTGCCCCAGTTAGTTACCACGCTAAGAATGTGGCCCCAGATAGGGTTACCACACTAAGAATGTGGCCCCAGACAGTTACCACGCTAAGCATGTGACCCCAGATAGTTACCAAGCTACGAATGTGGCCTCAGATAGTTACCATGCTAAGAATGTGACCCCAGAGAGTTAACATGCTAAGAATGTGGTCCCAAATAGTGTTACCACACTAAGAATGTGGCCCCAGATAGTTACCACGCTAAGAATGTTGCCGCAGATAGTTACCATGCTAAGAATGTGGCCGCAGATAGTTACCATGCTAAGAATGTGGCCCCAGATAGTTACCACACTACGAATGTGGCCCTAGATAGTTACCACACTAAGAATGTAGTCCCAGAAAGTTACCACGCTACGAATGTGGCACTAGATAGCTACCACACTAAGAATGTAGCCCCAGATAGTTACCACGCTAAGAATATGGCCCTAGATAGTTACCACACTAAGAATGTGGCCCCAGATAGCTACCAAACTAAGAATGTGGCTCCAGATAGATACCACACTAAGAATGGGGCCCTAGATAGGGTTGCTACACTACGAATGTGGCCGCAGATAGTTACGACACTAAGAATGTGGCCCCAGATAGTTACGACACTAAGAATGTGGCCCCAGATAGTTATTATTCTTAGTGTGATAACTATCTAGGGCCACATTCTTAGTGTGGTAACACTATCTGGGGCCACATTCTTAGTGTGGTAACTATCTGGGGCCACATTCTGAGTGTCGTAACTATCTGGGGCCACATTCTTAGTGTCGTAACTATCTGCGGCCACATTCGTAGTGTAGCAACCCTATCTAGGGCCCCATTCTTAGTGTGGTAACTATCTGGAGCCACATTCTTAGTTTGGTAGCTATCTGGGGCCACATTCTTAGTGTGGTAACTATCTAGGGCCATATTCTTAGCGTGGTAACTATCTGGGGCTACATTCTTAGTGTGGTAGCTATCTAGTGCCACATTCGTAGCGTGGTAACTTTCTGGGACTACATTCTTAGTGTGGTAACTATCTAGGGCCACATTCGTAGTGTGGTAACTATCTGGGGCCACATTCTTAGCATGGTAACTATCTGCGGCCACATTCTTAGCATGGTAACTATCTGCGGCAACATTCTTAGCGTGGTAACTATCTGGGGCCACATTCTTAGTGTGGTAACACTATTTGGGACCACATTCTTAGCATGTTAACTCTCTGGGGTCACATTCTTAGCATGGTAACTATCTGAGGCCACATTCGTAGCTTGGTAACTATCTGGGGTCACATGCTTAGCGTGGTAACTGTCTGGGGCCACATTCTTAGTGTGGTAACCCTATCTGGGGCCACATTCTTAGCGTGGTAACTAACTGGGGCAACATTCTTAGCGCGTTAACTATCTGGGGCTACATTCATAGCGTGGTAACTATCTGGGGCCACATTCTTAGTGTTGTAACCCTATCTGGTTCAACATTCTTAGTGTGGTAACACTATCTGGAACCAAATTCTTAGTGTGGTAACACTATCAGGGGCAAAATTCTTAGCGTGGTAACTATCTGGGGCCACATTCTTAGCGTGGTAACTGTCTGGGACCCCATTCTTTGTGTGGTAACCCTATCTGGGGAACATTCGTAGTGTGGTAACACTATCTGGGTACACATTCTTAGTGTGGTACCTGTCTGGGGCCACATTCTTAGTGTGGTAACTATTTGGGGTCACATTCTTAGTGTGGTTACGATCTGGGGCGACATTCTTAGTGTGGTAACAATCTGGGGCGACATTCTTAGTGTGGTAACTATCTGTGGCCACATTCTTAGCGTGGTAACTATCTGGGGCTACATTCTTAGTGTGGTAACTATCTGGGGCCACATTCGTAGTGTGATAACTATCTGGGGCCACATTCTAAGTGTGATAACTATCTGGGGCCACATTCTAAGTGTGGTAACCCTGTTTAGGGCCACATTCTTAGTGTGATAACTATCTGGGGCCACATTCTTAGTGTGGTAACTATGTGGGGCCACATTCTTAGTGTGGTAACATTCTGGGGCCACATTCTTAGTGTGGTAACTATCTAGGGCCACATTCTTAGTGTGGTAACTTTCTGGGGCCACATTCTTACTGTGGTAACTATCTGGGGCCACATTCTTAGTGTGGTAACTATCTAGGGCCACATTCTTAGCGTGGTAACTGTCTGGAGCTACATTCTAAGTGTGGTAACTATCTGGGGCGACATTCTAAGTGTGGTAACTATCTGGGGCCACATTCTTTGTTTGGTAACTATCTGGGGCCACATTCTTTGTGTGGTAACCCTATCTGGGGGAACATTCTTAGTGTGGTAACATAATCTGGGGACACATTCTTAGTGTGGTAACTATCTAAGGCCACATTCTTAGTGTGGTAACTATCTGGGGCCACATTCTTAGTGTGGTTACTATTTGGGGCGACATTCTTAGTGCGGTAACAATCTGGGGCCACATTCTTAGCGTGGTAACTATCTGGGGCTACATTCTTAGTGTGGTAACTATCTGGGGCGACATTCTTAGTGTGGTAACTATCTGGGGCCACATTCTTAGTGTGGTAACTATCTGGAGCCACATTCTTAGTGTGGTAACTATCTGGGGCCACATTCTTAGTGTGTTAACTATCTGGGGCCACATTCTTAGTGTGATAAAAATCTGGGGCCACATTCTTAGTGTGGCAACCCTGTTTAGGGCCACATTCTTAGTGTGGTAACACTATCTGGGGCCACATTCTTAGTGTGGTAACTATCTGGGGCCACATTCTTAGTGTGGTAACTATCTGGGGCCACATTCTTAGTGTGGTAACTATCTGGGGCCACGTTCCTAGTGTGGTAAGTATCTGGGGCGAACATTCTTAGTGTGGCAACCCTGTTTAGGGCCACATTCTTAGTGTGATAACTATCTGGGGCCACATTCTTAGTGTGGTAACTATCTGTGGCCACATTCTTAGCGTGGTAACTATCTGGGGCTACATTCTTAGTGTGGTAACTATCTGGGGCTATCTTCGTAGTGTGGTAACTATCTGGGGCCACATTCTTAGTGTGGCAACCCTGTTTAGGGCCACATTCTTAGTGTGGTAACACTATCTAGGGCCACATTCTTAGTGTGGTAACTATCTGGGGCCACATTCTTAGTGTGGTAACTATCTGGGGACACATTCTTAGTGTGGTAACTATCTGGGGCCACATTCCTAGTGTGGTAACTATCTGGGGCGAACATTCTTAGTGTGGCAACCCTGTTTAGGGCCACATTCTTAGTGTGATAACTATCTGGGGCCACATTCTTAGTGTGGTAAATATCTGTGGCCACATTCTTAGCGTGGTAACTATCTGGGGCTACATTCTTAGTGTGGTAACTATCTGGGGCGATCTTCTTATTGTGGTAACTATCTGGGGCCATATTCTTAGTGTGGTAACTATCTGGAGCCACATTCTTAGTGTGGTAACTATCTGGGGCCACATTCTTAGTGTGGTAACTATCTGGGGCCACATTCTTAGTGTGGTAACTATCTGGGGCCACATTTTTAGTGTGGTAACTATCTGGGGTCACATTCTTAGTGTGATAACTATCTGGGGCCTTATTCTTAGTGTGATAACTATCTGGGGCCACATTCTTAGTTTGGTAACTATCTGGGGCCACATTCTTAGTGTGGTAACTTTCTAGGGCCACATTCTTAGTGTGGTAAATTTCTGGGGCCACATTCTTACTGTGGTAACTATTTGGGGCCACATTCTTATTGTGGTAACTATCTGCGGCCACATTCTTAGTGTGGTAACTATCTGCGGCCTCATTCTTAGTGTGGCAACCCTATCTAGGGCCACATTCTCAGTGTTGTAACTATCTGGGGCCACATTCTTAGTGTGGTAACTATCAGGGGCCACACTCTTAGTGTGGTAACTATCTGTGGCCACATTCTTAGCGTGGTAACTATCTGGGGCCACATTCTTAGTGTGGTAACTATCTAGGGCCATATTTTTAGCGTGGTAACTATCTGGGGCTACATTCTTAGTGTGGTAACTATCTGGGGCGACATTCTTAGTGTGGTAACTATCTGGGGCCACATTCTTAGTGTGGTAACTCTCTGGGGCTACATTCTGAGTGTGGTAACTATCTGGGGCCACATTCGTAGTGTAGTAACTATCTGGGGCCACATTCTTAGTGTGGTAACTATCTGGGGCCACATTCTTAGTGTGGTAACTATCAAGGCCTACATTCTTTGCGTGGTAACTATCTGGAGCTACATTCTTTTTGTGGTAACTATCTTGTGCGACATTCTTAGTGTGGTAACTATCTGGGGCCACATTCTTAGTTTGGTAACTATCTGGGGCCACATTCTTTGTGTGGTAACCCTATCTGGGGGAACATTCTTAGTGTAGTAACATAATCTGACGACACATTCTTAGTGTGGTAACAGTCTGAGGCCACATTCTTAGTGTGGTAACTATCTGGGGCCACATTCAAAGTGTGGTTACTATCTGGGGCGACATTCATAATGTGGTAACAATCTTGGGCCACATTCTTAGTCTGGTAACTATCTGTGGCCACATTCGTAGCGTGGTAACTATCTGGGGCTACATTCTTAGTGTGGTAACTCTCTGGAGCCACATTCTTAGTGTGGTAACTATCTGGGGCCACATTCTTAATGTGGTAACTATCTGAGGCCACATTCTTTGTGTGATAACTATCTGGGGCCACATTCTTAGTGTGGCAACCCTATTTAGGGCCACATTCTTATCGTGATAACTATCTAGGGCCACATTCTTAGTGTGGTAACACTATCTGGGACCACATTCTTAGTGTGGTAACTATCTGGGGCCACATTCTTAGTGTCGTAACTATCTGGGGCCACATTCGTAGTGTAGCAACCCTATCTAGGGCCTCATTCTTAGTGTGGTAACTATCTGGGGCCACATTCTTAGTTTGGTAGCTATCTGGGGCCACATTCTTAGTGTGGTAACTATCTGTGGCCACATTCTTAGCGTGGTAACTATCTGGGGCCACATTCTTAGTGTGGTAACTATCTAGGGCCATATTTTTAGCGTGGTAACTATCTGGGGCTACATTCTTAGTGTGGTAACTATCTGGGGCGACATTCTTAGTGTGCTAACTATCTGGGGCGACATTCTTAGTGTGGTAACTATCTGGGGGCACATTCTTAGTGTGGTAACTCTCTGGGGCTACATTCTGAGTGTGGTAACTATCTGGGGCCACATTCGTAGTGTAGTAACTATCTGGGGCCACATTCTTAGTGTTGCAACCGTGTTTAGGGCCACATTCTTAGTGTGATAACTACCTGGGGCCAATTTCTTAGTGTTGTAACTATCTGTGGCCACATTTTTAGCGTGGTAACTATCTGGGGCCACATTCTTAGCGTGGTAACTCTCTGGGGCCACATTCTTAGTGTGATAACTATCTGAGGCCACATTCTTTGTGTGGTAACTATCTGTGGCCAAATTTTTAGCGTGGTAACTATCTGGGGCCACATTCTTAGTGTGGTAGCTATCTGGGGCCACATTCGTAGCGTGGTAACTTTCTGGGGCTACATTCTTAGTGTGGTAACTATCTAGGGCCACATTCTTAGTGTGGTAACTATCTGGGGCCACATTCTTAGTGTGGCAACCCTGTCTGGGGCCACATTCTTAGCGTGAAAACTACCTGTGGCCACATTCTTAGCGTGGTAACTATCTGGGGTCACATTCTCAGTGTGGTAACACTATCTGGGCCACATTCGTAGCATGGTAACTGTCTGCGGCCACATTCTTAGCATGGTAACTATCTGCGGCTACATTCTTAGCGTGGTAACTATATGGGGTCACATTCTTAGTGTGGTAACACTATCTGGGGCCACATTCTTAGCATGGTAACTATCTGCGGCCACATTCTTAGCATGGTAACTATCTGCGGCTACATTCTTAGCATGGTAACTATCTGAGGCCACATTCGTAGCTTGGTAACTATCTGGGGTCACATGCTTAGCGTGGTAGCTGTCTGGGGCCACATTCTTAGTGTGGTAACCCTATCTGGGGCCACATTCTTAGCGTGGTAACTAACTGGGGCCACATTCTTCTCGTGGTAACTATATGGCGACACATTCTTAGTGTGGTAACTATCTGGCGACACATTCTTAGTGTGGTAACTATCTGGCGACACATTCTTAGTGTGATAACTATCTGGGGCCACATTCTTAGTGTTGTAACCCTATCTGGTTCAACATTCTTAGTGTGGTAACACTATCTGGAACCAAATTCTTAGTGTGGTAACACTATCAGGGACAAAATTCTTAGCGTGGTAACTATCTGGGGCCACATTCTTAGCGTGGTAACTATCTGGGACCCCATTCTTTGTGTGGTAACCCTATCTGGGGAACATTCTTAGTGTGGTAACACTATCTGGGGACACATTCTTAGTGTGGTAACTGTCTGGGGCCACATTCTTAGTGTGGTAACTATCTAGGGCCACGTTCTTAGTGTGGTTACGATCTGGGGCGACATTGTTAGTGTGGTAACAATCTGGGGCCACATTCTTAGTGTGGTAACTATTTGTGGCCACATTCTTAGCGTGGTAACTATCTGGGGCTACATTCTTAGTGTGGTAACTATCTGGCGCCACATTCATAGTGTGATAACTATCTAGCGCCACATTCTTTGTGTGGTAACCCTGTTTAGGGCCACATTCTTAGTGTGATAACTATCTGAGGCCACATTCTTAGTGTGGTAACTATCTGGGGCCACATTCTTAGTGTGGTAACTTTCTGGGGCCACATTCTTAGTGTGGTAACTATCTAGGGCCACATTCTTAGTGTGGTAACTTTCTGGGGCAACATTCTTACTGTGGTAACTATCTGGGGCCACATTCTTAGTGTGGTAACTCTCTGCGGCCACATTCGTAGTGTGGCAACCCTATCTAGGGCCACATTCTTAGTGTTGTAACTATCTGGGGCCACATTCTTAGTGTGGTAACTATCAGGGGCCACATTCTTAGTGTGGTAACTATCTGTGGCCACATTCTTAGCGTGGTAACTATCTGGGACCACATTTTTAGTGTGGTAACTATCTAGGGCCACATTCGTAGCGTGGTAACTGTTTGGAGCTACATTCTTAGTGTGGTAACTATCTGGGGCGACATTTTTAGTGTGGTAACTATCTGGGGCCACATTCTTAGTTTGGTAACTATCTGGGGCCACATTCTTTGTGTGGTAACCCTATCTGGGGGAACATTCTTAGTGTGGTAACATAATCTGGGGACACATTCTTAGTGTGGTAACTGTCTAAGGCCACATTCTTAGTGTGGTAACTATCTGGGGCCACATTCTTAGTGTGGTTACTATGTGGGGCGATATTCTTAGTGTGGTAACAATCTGGGGCCACATTCTTAGTGTGGTAACTATCTGTGGCCGCATTCTTAGCGTGGTAACTATCTGGGGCTACATTCTTAGTGTGGTAACTATCTGGGGCGACATTCTTAGTGTGGAAACTATCTAGGGCCACATTCTTAGTGTGGTAACTATCTGGAGCCACATTCTTAGTGTGTTAACTATCTGGGGCCACATTCTTTGTGTGGTAACTATCTGAGGCCACATTCTTAGTGTGGTAACTATCTGGGGCGACATTCTTAGTGTGGTAACTATCTGGCGCGACATTCGTAGTGTGGTAACTATCTGGGGCGACATTCTTAGTGTGGTAACTATCTGGGGCGACATTCTTAGTGTAGCAACCCTGTTTAGGGCCACATTCTTAGTGTGATAACTATCTGGGGCCACATTCTTAGTGTGGTAACTATCTGGGGCGACATTCTTAGTGCGGTAACTATCTGGGGCCACATTCTTAGTGTGGTAAATCTCTGGGGCTACATTCTTAGTGTGGTAACTATCTGGGGCCACATTCGTAGTGTGGTAACTATCTGGGGCCACATTCTAAGTGTTGCAACCCTGTTTAGGGCCACATTCTTAGTGTACTAACTATCTGGGGCCAAATTCTTAGTGTTGTAACTATCTGTGGCCACATTTTTAGCGTGGTAACTATCTGGGGCCACATTCTTAGTGTGGTAGCTATCTAGGGCCACATTCTTAGCGTGGTAAGTATCTGGGGCCACATTCTTAGTGTGTCAACCCTGTCTGGGGCCACATTCTTTGCGTGAAAACTACCTGTGGCCACATTCTTAGCCTGGTAACTATCTAGGGCCACATTCTTAGTGTGGTAACACTATTTGGGACCACATTCTTAGCATGTTAACTATCTGGGGTCACATTCTTAGCATTCTAACTATCTGAGGCCACATTCGTAGCTTGGTAATTATCTGGGGTCACATTCTTAGCGTGGTAACTGTCTGGGGCCACATTCTTAGTGTGGTAACCCTATCTGGGGCTACATTCTTCGCATGGTAACTAACTGGGGCCACATTCTTAGCGTGGTAACTATCTTGGGCTACATTCGTAGCGTGGTAACTATCTGGGGCCACATTCGTAGCGTGGTAACTATCTGGGGCCACATTCATAGTGTAGTAACCCTACCTGGTTCAACATTCTTAGTGTGGTAATACTATCTGGAACCAAATTCTTAGTGTGGTAACACTATCAGGGGCAAAATTCTTAGCGTGGTAACAATCTGGGCCACATTCTTAGCGTGGGAACTATCTGGGAACCCATTCTTTGTGTTGTAACTCTATCTGGGGAATATTCTTAGTGTGGTAACACTATCTGGGGAAACATTCTTAGTGTGGTAACTGTCTGGGGCCACATTCTTAGTGTGGTAACTATCTGGGGCCACATTCTTAGTGTTGTAACTATCTGGGGCCACATTCTTAGTGTGGTTACTATCTGGGGCGACATTCTTAGTGTGGTAACAATCTGGGGCCACATTTTTTGTGTGGTAACTATCTGGGGCAACATTCTTAGTGTGGCAACCCTGTTTAGGGCCACATTCCTAGTGTGGTAACTATCTGCGGCCACATTCTTAGTATGGCAACCCTATCTAGGGCCACATTCTCAGTGTTGTAACTATCTGGGGCCACATTCTTAGTGTGGTAACTATCAGGGGCCACATTCTTAGTGTGTTAACTATCTGTGGCCACATTCTTAGCGTGGTAACTATCTGGGGCCACATTCTTAGTGTGGTAACTATCTAGGGGCACATTCTTAGCGTGGTAACTATCTGGGGCTACATTCTTAGTGTGGTAATTATCTGGGCGACATTCTTAGTGTGGTAACTATCTGGGGCCACATTCTTAGTGTGGTAACTCTCTGGGGCTACATTCTTAGTGTGGTAACTATCTGGGGCCACATTCGTAGTGTGGTAACTATCTGGGGCCACATTCTTAGTGTGATAACTATCTGGGGACACATTCTTTGTGTTGTAACCCTATCTGGGGCCACATTCTTAGTGTGGTAACTCTCTGGGGCTACATTCTTAGTGTGGTAACTATCTGGGGCCACATTCTTAGCGTGGTAACTATCTGGGGCCACATTCTTAGCGTGGTAACTATCTGGGACCACATTCTTTGTGTTGTAACCCTATCTGGGGCAACATTCTTAGTGTGGTAACATAATCTGGTGACACATTCTTAGTGTGGTAACTGTCTAAGGCCACATTCTTAGTGTGGTAACTATCTGGGGACACATTCTTAGTGTGGTTACTATCTGGGGCGACATTCGTAGTGTAGTAACAATCTGGGGTCACATTCTTAGTGTGGTAACTATCTGTGGCCACATTCTTAGCGTGGTACCTATCTGGGGCTACATTCTTAGTGTGGTAACTGTCTAGGGCCACATTCTTAGTGTGGTAACTATCTGGAGCAACATTCTTAGTGTGGTAACTATCTGGTGCGACATTCTTAGTGTGGTAACTGTCTAGGGCCACATTCTTAGTGTGGTAACTATCTGGAGCAACATTCTTAGTGTGGTAACTATCTCGGGCCACATTCTTAGAGTGATAACTATCTGGGGCCACATTCTTAGTGTAGCAACCCTGTTTAGGGCCACATTCTTAGTGTGATAACTATCTGGGGCCACATTCTTAGTGTGGTAACACTATCTGGGGCCACATTCTTAGTGTGGTAACTATCTGGGGCCACATTCTTAGTGTGGTAACTATCTAGGGCCACATCTTAGTGTGGTAACTATGTGGGGCCACATTCTTAGTGTAGCAACCCTGTTCAGGGCCACATTCTTAGTGTGATAACTATCTGGGGCCAAATTCTTAGTGTGGTTACTATCTGGGGCCACATTCTAAGTGTGGAAACTTTCTGGGGCCACATTCTTAGTGTGGTAACTATCTAGGGCCACATTCTTAGTGTGGTAACTTTCTGGGGCCACATTCTTACTGTGGAAGCTATCTGGGGCCACATTCTTAGTGTGGTAACTATCTGCGGCCACATTCTTAGTGTGGCAACCCAATCTAGGGCCACATTCTTAGTGTGGTAACTATCTGGGGCGACATTCTTAGTGTGGTAACAATCTGGGGCCACATTCTTAGTTTGGTAACTATCTGGGGCTACATTCTTAGTGTGGTAACTATCTGGGGCCACATGCTTAGTGTGGTAACTATCTGGGGCCACATTCTTAGTGTGGCAACCCTATTTAGGGCCACATTCTAAGTGTGATAACAATCTGGGGCCACAATCTTAGTGTGGTAACTATCTGTGGCCACATTTTTAGCTTGGTAACTATCTGGGGCTACATTCTTAGTGTGGTAGCTATCTAGGGCCACATTCGTAGCGTGTTAACTATCTGGGGCTACATTCGTAGTGTGGTTACTATCTAGGGACACATTCTTAGTGTGGTAACTATCTGGGGCCACATTCTTAGTGTGGCAAACCGTTCTGGGGCCACATTCTTTGCTTGAAACTACCTGTGGCCACATTCTTAGTGTGGTAACTATCTGGGGCTACATTCTTAGTGTGGTAACTATCTGGGGCGACATTCTTAGTGTGGAAACTATCTAGGGCCACATTCTTAGTGTGGTAACTATCTGGAGCCACATTCTTAGTGTGGTAACTATCTGGGGCCACATTCTTTGTGTGGTAACTTTCTGAGGCCACATTCTTAGTGTGGTAACTATCTGGGGCGACATTCTTAGTGTGGTAACTATCTGGGGCGACATTCGTAGTGTGGTAACTATCTGGGGCGACATTCTTAGTGTGGTAACTATCTGGGGCGACATTCTTATTGTAGCAACCCTGTTTAGGGCCACATTCTTAGTGTGATAACTATCTGGGGCCACATTCTTAGTGTGGTAACTATCTGGGGCGACATTCTTAGTGCGGTAACTATCTGGGGCAACATTCTTAGTGTGGTAACTCTCTGGGGCTACATTCTTAGTGTGGTAACTATTTGGGGCCACATTCGTAGTGTGGTAACTATCCGGGGCCACATTCTTAGTGTTGCAACCCTGTTTAGGGCCACATTCTTAGTGTGATAACTATCTGGGGCCAAATTCTTAGTGTTGTAACTATCTGTGGCCACATTTTTAGCGTGGTAACTATCTGGGGCCACATTCTTAGTGTGGTAGCTATCTAGGGCCACATTCTTAGCGTGGTAACTATCTGGGGCCACATTCTTAGTGTGGCAACCCTGTCTGGGGCCACATTCTTTGAGTGAAAACTACCTGTGGCCACATTCTTAGCCTGGAAACTATCTAGGGCCACATTCTTAGTGTGGTAACACTATTTGGGACCACATTCTTAGCGTGGTAACTGTCTGGGGCCACATTCTTAGTGTGGTAACCCTATCTGGGGCCACATTCTTAGCATGGTAACTAACTGGAGCCACATTCTTAGCGTGGTAACTATCTTGGGCTACATTCGTAGCGTGGTAACTATCTGGGGCCACATTCGTAGCGTGGTAACTATCTGGGGCCACATTCTTAGTGTAGTAATCCTACCTGGTTCAACATTCTTAGTGTGGTAATACTATCTGGAACCAAGTTCTTAGTGTGGTAACACTATCAGGGGCAAAATTCTAAGCGTGGTAACAATCTGGGGCCACATTCTTAGCGTGGTAACTATCTGGGAACCCATTCTTTGTGTTGTAACTCTATCTGGGGAACATTCTTAGTGTGGTAACACTATCTGGGGAAATATTCTTAGTGTGATAACTGTCTGGGGCCACATTCGTAGTGTGGTAACTATCTGGGGCCACATTCTTAGTGTTGTAACTATCTGGGGCCACATTCTTAGTGTGGTTACTATCTGGGGCGACATTCTTAGTGTGGTAACAATCTGGGGCCACATTTTTTGTGTGGTAACTATCTGGGGCCACATTCTTAGTGTGATAACTATCTGGGGCCACATTCGTAGTGTGGTAACTATCTGCGGCCACATTCTTAGTATGGCAACCCTATCTAGGGCCACATTCTCAGTGTTGTAACTATCTGGGGCCACATTCTTAGTGTGGTAACTATCAGGGGCCACATTCTTAGTGTGGTAACTATCTGTGGCCACATTCTTAGCGTGGTAACTATCTGGGGGCCACATTCTTAGTGTGGTAACTATCTAGGGCCACATTCCTAGCGTGGTAACTATCTGGGGCTACATTCTTAGTGTGGTAATTATCTGGGGCGACATTCTTAGTGTGGTAACAATCTGGGGCGACATTCTTAGTGTGGTAACTATCTGGGGCCACATTCTTAGTGTGGTAACTCTCTGGGGCTACATTCTTAGTGTGGTAACTATCTGGGGCGACATTCTTAGTGTGGTAACTATCTGGGGCCACATTTTTTGTGTGGTAACTATCTGGGGCCACATTCTTAGTGTGATAACTATCTGGGGCCACATTCTTAGTGTGATAACTATCTGGGGCCAAATTCTTTGTGTTGTAACTACATGTGGCCACATTTTTAGCGTGGTAACTATCTGGGGCCACATTCTTAGTGTGGCAACCCTGTCTGGGGCCACATTCTTAGCGTGAAAACTACCTGTGGACACATTATTAGCGTGGTAACTATCTGGGGTCACATTCTTATTGTGGTAACACTATCTGGGGCCACATTCTTAGCATGGTAATTATCAGCGGCCACATTCTTAGCATGGTAACTATCTGCGGCTACATTTTTAGCGTGGTAACTATCTGGGGACACATTCTTAGTGTGGTAACACTATTTGGGACCACATTCTTAGCATGTTAACTATCTGGGGTCACATTCTTAGCATGGTAACTATCTGAGGACACATTCGTAGCTTGGTAACTATTTGGGGTCACATTCTTAGCGTGGTAACTGTCTGGGGCAACATTCTTAGTGTGGTAACCCTATCTGGGGCCACATTCGTAGCGTGGTAACTAACTGGGGCCACATTCTTAGCGTGGTAACTATCTGGGGCTACATTCGTAGCGTGGTAACTATCTGGGGCCACATTCCTAGCGTGGTAACTATCTGGGGCCACATTCTTAGTGTTGTAACCCTATCTGGTTCAACATTCTTTGTGTGGTAATACTATCTGGAACCAAATTCTTAGTGTGGTAACACTATCAGGGGCAAAATTCTTAGCGTGGTAACTATCTGGGGCCACATTCTTAGCGTGGTTACTATCTGGGGCCACATTCTAGTTTGGTAACTATCTGGGTCCACATTCTTTGTGTTGTAACCCTATCTGGGGAATATTCTTAATGTGGTAACACTATCTGGGGAAACATTCTTAGTGTGGTAATTGTCTGGGGCCAAATTCTTAGTGTGGTAACTATCTGGGGCCACATTCTTAGTGTGGTTACTATCTGGGGCGACATTCTTAGTGTGGTAACAATCTGGGGCCACATTTTTATTGTGGTAGCTATCTGGTGCCACATTCTTAGTGTGGCAACCCTGTTTAGGGCCACATTTTTAGTGTGATAACTATCTGGGGCCACATTCTTAGTGTGGTAACACTATCTGGGGCCACATTCATTGTGTGTAACACTATCTGGGGCCACATTCTTAGTGTGGTAACTATCTGGGGCCACATTCGTAGTGTGGTAACCATCTGGGGCCACATTCTTAGTGTGGCAACCCTGTTTAGGGCCACATTCTTAGTGTGATAACTATCTGGGGCCACATTCTTAGTGTGGTAACTATCTGGGGCCACATTCTTAGTGTGGTAACTTTCTGGGGCCACATTCTTAGAGTTGTAACTATCTAGGGCCACATTCTTAGTGTGGTAACTTTCTGGGGCCACATTCTTACTCTGGTAACTGTCTGGGGCAACATTCTTAGTGTTGTAACTCTCTGCGGCCACATTCTTTGTGTGGTAACTCTCTGCGGCCACATTCTAAGTGTGGCAACCCTATCTAGGGCCACATTCTTAGTGTTGTAACTATCTGGGGCCACATTCTTAGTGTGGTAACTATCAGTGGCCACATTCTTAGTGTGGTAACTATCTGTGGCCACATTCTTAGCGTGGTAACTATCTGGGGCAACATTCTTAGTGTGGTAACTATCTAGGGCCACATTCTTAGCGTGGTAACTGTCTGGAGCTACAATCTTAGTGTGGTAACTATCTGGGGCCACATTCTTTGTGTGGTAACCCTATCTGGGGGAACATTCTTAGTGTGGTAACATAATCTGGGGACACATTCTTAGTGTGGTAACTGTCTAAGGCCACATTCTTAGTGTGGTAACTATCTGGGGCCACATTCTTAGTGTGGTTACTATCTGGGGCGACATTCGTAGTGTGGTAACAATCTGGGGCCACATTCTTAGTGTGGTAACTATCTGTGGCCACATTCTTAGCGTGGTACCTATCTAGTGCTACATTCTTAGTGTGGTAACTATCTGGTGCGACATTCTTAGTGTGGTAACTGTCTAGAGCCACATTCTTAGTGTGGTAACTATCAGGGGCCACATTCTTAGTGTGGTAACTATCTGTGGCCACATTCTTAGCGTGGTAACTATCTGGGACCACATTTTTAGTGTGGTAACTATCTAGGGCCACATTCGTAGCGTGGTAACTGTTTGGAGCTACATTCTTAGTGTGGTAACTATCTGGGGCGACATTTTTAGTGTGGTAACTATCTGGGGCCACATTCTTAGTTTGGTAACTATCTGGGGCCACATTCTTTGTGTGGTAACCCTATCTGGGGGAACATTCTTAGTGTGGTAACATAATCTGGGGACACATTCTTAGTGTGGTAACTGTCTAAGGCCACATTCTTAGTGTGGTAACTATCTGGGGCCACATTCTTAGTGTGGTTACTATCTGGGGCGATATTCTTAGTGTGGTAACAATCTGGGGCCACATTCTTAGTGTGGTAACTATCTGTGGCCGCATTCTTAGCGTGGTAACTATCTGGGGCTACATTCTTAGTGTGGTAACTATCTGGGGCGACATTCTTAGTGTGGAAACTATCTAGGGCCACATTCTTAGTGTGGTAACTATCTGGAGCCACATTCTTAGTGTGTTAACTATCTGGGGCCACATTCTTTGTGTGGTAACTATCTGAGGCCACATTCTTAGTGTGGTAACTATCTGGGGCGACATTCTTAGTGTGGTAACTATCTGGCGCGACATTCGTAGTGTGGGAACTATCTGGGGCGACATTCTTAGTGTGGTAACTATCTGGGGCGACATTCTTAGTGTAGCAACCCTGTTTAGGGCCACATTCTTAGTGTGATAACTATCTGGGGCCACATTCTTAGTGTGGTAACTATCTGGGGCGACATTCTTAGTGCGGTAACTATCTGGGCCACATTCTTAGTGTGGTAAATCTCTGGGGCTACATTCTTAGTGTGGTAACTATCTGGGGCCACATTCGTAGTGTGGTAACTATCTGGGGCCACATTCTAAGTGTTGCAACCCTGTTTAGGGCCACATTCTTAGTGTACTAACTATCTGGGGCCAAATTCTTAGTGTTGTAACTATCTGTGGCCACATTTTTAGCGTGGTAACTATCTGGGGCCACATTCTTAGTGTGGTAGCTATCTAGGGCCACATTCTTAGCGTGGTAAGTATCTGGGGCCACATTCTTAGTGTGTCAACCCTGTCTGGGGCCACATTCTTTGCGTGAAAACTACCTGTGGCCACATTCTTAGCCTGGTAACTATCTAGGGCCACATTCTTAGTGTGGTAACACTATTTGGGACCACATTCTTAGCATGTTAACTATCTGGGGTCACATTCTTAGCATTCTAACTATCTGAGGCCACATTCGTAGCTTGGTAATTATCTGGGGCCACATTCTTAGTGTGGTAACCCTATCTGGGGCTACATTCTTAGCATGGTAACTAACTGGGGCCAAATTCTTAGCGTGGTAACTATCTTGGGCTACATTCGTAGCGTGGTAACTATCTGGGGCCACATTCGTAGCGTGGTAACTATCTGGGGCCACATTCATAGTGTAGTAACCCTACCTGGTTCAACATTCTTAGTGTGGTAATACTATCTGGAACCAAATTCAGAGTGTGGTAACACTATCAGGGGCAAAATTCTTAGCGTGGTAACAATATGGGCCACATTCTTAGCGTGGGAACTATCTGGGAACCCATTCTTTGTGTTGTAACTCTATCTGGGGAACATTCTTAGTGTGGTAACACTATCTGGGGAAACATTCTTAGTGTGGTAACTGTCTGGCGCCACATTCTTAGTGTGGTAACTATCTGGGGCCACATTCTTAGTGTTGTAACTATCTGGGGCCACATTCTTAGTGTGGTTACTATCTGGGGCGACATTCTTAGTGTGGTAACAATCTGGGGCCACATTTTTTGTGTGGTAACTATCTGGGGCAACATTCTTAGTGTGGCAACCCAGTTTAGGGCCACATTCCTAGTGTGGTAACTATCTGCGGCCACATTCTTAGTATGGCAACCCTATCTAGGGCCACATTCTCAGTGTTGTAACTATCTGGGGCCACATTCTTAGTGTGGTAACTATCAGGGGCCACATTCTTAGTGTGTTAACTATCTGTGGCCACATTCTTAGCGTGGTAACTATCTGGGGCCACATTCTTAGTGTGGTAACTATCTAGGGGCACATTCTTAGCGTGGTAACTATCTGGAGCTACATTCTTAGTGTGGTAATTATCTGGGGCGACATTCTTAGTGTGGTAACTATCTGGGGCGACATTCTTAGTGTGGTAACTATCTGGGGCCACATTCTTAGTGTGGTAACTCTCTGGGGCTACATTCGTAGTGTGGTAACTATCTGGGGCCACATTCGTAGTGTGGTAACTATCTGGGGCCACATTCTTAGTGTGATAACTATCTGGGGACACATTCTTTGTGTTGTAACCCTATCTGGGGCCACATTCTTAGTGTGGTAACTCTCTGGGGCTACATTCTTAGTGTGGTACCTATCTGGGGCCACATTCTTAGCGTGGTAACTATCTGGGGCCACATTCTTAGCGTGGTAACTATCTGGGACCACATTCTTTGTGTTGTAACCCTATCTGGGGCAACATTCTTAGTGTGGTAACATAATCTGGTGACACATTCTTAGTGTGGTAACTGTCTAAGGCCACATTCTTAGTGTGGTAACTATCTGGGGACACATTCTTAGTGTGGTTACTATCTGGGGCGACATTCGTAGTGTAGTAACAATCTGGGGTCACATTCTTAGTGTGGTAACTATCTGTGGCCACATTCTTAGCGTGGTACCTATCTGGGGCTACATTCTTAGAGTGGTAACTGTCTAGGGCCACATTCTTAGTGTGGTAACTATCTGGAGCAACATTCTTAGTGTGGTAACTATCTGGTGCGACATTCTTAGTGTGGTAACTGTCTAGGGCCACATTCTTAGTGTGGTAACTATCTGGAGCAACATTCTTAGTGTGGTAACTATCTGGGGCCACATTCTTAGAGTGATAACTATCTGGGGCCACATTCTTAGTGTAGCAACCCTGTTTAGGGCCACATTCTTAGTGTGATAACTATCTGGGGCCACATTCTTAGTGTGGTAACACTATCTGGGGCCACATTCTTAGTGTGGTAACTATCTGGGGCCACATTCTTAGTGTGGTAACTATCTAGGGCCACATCTTAGTGTGGTAACTATCTGGGGCCACATTCTTAGTGTAGCAACCCTGTTCAGGGCCACATTCTTAGTGTGATAACTATCTGGGGCCAAATTCTTAGTGTGGTTACTATCTGTGGCCACATTCTAAGTGTGGAAACTTTCTGGGGCCACATTCTTAGTGTGGTAACTATCTAGGGCCACATTCTTAGTGTGGTAACTTTCTGGGGCCACATTCTTACTGTGGAAGCTATCTGGGGCCACATTCTTAGTGTGGTAACTATCTGCGGCCACATTCTTAGTGTGGCAACCCAATCTAGGGCCACATTCTTAGTGTGGTAACTATCTGGGGCGACATTCTTAGTGTGGTAACAATCTGGGGCCACATTCTTAGTTTGGTAACTATCTGGGGCTACATTCTTAGTGTGGTAACTATCTGGGGCCACATGCTTAGTGTGGTAACTATCTGGGGCCACATTCTTAGTGTGGCAACCCTGTTTAGGGCCACATTCTAAGTGTGATAACTATCTGGGGCCACAATCTTAGTGTGGTAACTATCTGTGGCCACATTTTTAGCTTGGTAACTATCTGGGGCTACATTCTTAGTGTGGTAGCTATCTAGGGCCACATTCGTAGCGTGTTAACTATCTGGGGCTACATTCGTAGTGTGGTTACTATCTAGGGACACATTCTTAGTGTGGTAACTATCTGGGGCCACATTCTTAGTGTGGCAAACCGTTCTGGGGCCACATTCTTTGCTTGAAACTACCTGTGGCCACATTCTTAGTGTGGTAACTATCTGGGGCTACATTCTTAGTGTGGTAACTATCTGGGGCGACATTCTTAGTGTGGAAACTATCTAGGGCCACATTCTTAGTGTGGTAACTATCTGGAGCCACATTCTTAGTGTGGTAACTATCTGGGGCCACATTCTTTGTGTGGTAACTTTCTGAGACCACATTCTTAGTGTGGTAACTATCTGGGGCGACATTCTTAGTGTGGTAACTATCTGGGGCGACATTCGTAGTGTGGTAACTATCTGGGGCGACATTCTTAGTGTGGTAACTATCTGGGGCGACATTCTTATTGTAGCAACCCTGTTTAGGGCCACATTCTTAGTGTGATAACTATCTGGGGCCACATTCTTAGTGTGGTAACTATCTGGGGCGACATTCTTAGTGCGGTAACTATCTGGGGCAACATTCTTAGTGTGGTAACTCTCTGGGGCTACATTCTTAGTGTGGTAACTATTTGGGGCCACATTCGTAGTGTGGTAACTATCCGGGGCCACATTCTTAGTGTTGCAACCCTGTTTAGGGCCACATTCTTAGTGTGATAACTATCTGGGGCCAAATTCTTAGTGTTGTAACTATCTGTGGCCACATTTTTAGCGTGGTAACTATCTGGGGCCACATTCTTAGTGTGGTAGCTATCTAGGGCCACATTCTTAGCGTGGTAACTATCTGGGGCCACATTCTTAGTGTGGCAACCCTGTCTGGGGCCACATTCTTTGAGTGAAAACTACCTGTGGCCACATTCTTAGCCTGGAAACTATCTAGGGCCACATTCTTAGTGTGGTAACACTATTTGGGACCACATTCTTAGCGTGGTAACTGTCTGGGGCCACATTCTTAGTGTGGTAACCCTATCTGGGGCCACATTCTTAACATGGTAACTAACTGGAGCCACATTCTTAGCGTGGTAACTATCTTGGGCTACATTCGTAGCGTGGTAACTATCTGGGGCCACATTCGTAGCGTGGTAACTATCTGGGGCCACATTCTTAGTGTAGTAATCCTACCTGGTTCAACATTCTTAGTGTGGTAATACTATCTGGAACCAAGTTCTTAGTGTGGTAACACTATCAGGGGCAAAATTCTAAGCGTGGTAACAATCTGGGGCCACATTCTTAGCGTGGTAACTATCTGGGAACCCATTCTTTGTGTTGTAACTCTATCTGGGGAACATTCTTAGTGTGGTAACACTATCTGGGGAAACATTCTTAGTGTGATAACTGTCTGGGGCCACATTCGTAGTGTGGTAACTATCTGGGGCCACATTCTTAGTGTTGTAACTATCTGGGGCCACATTCTTAGTGTGGTTACTATCTGGGGCGACATTCTTAGTGTGGTAACAATCTGGGGCCACATTTTTTGTGTGGTAACTATCTGGGGCCACATTCTTAGTGTGATAACTATCTGGGGCCACATTCGTAGTGTGGTAACTATCTGCGGCCACATTCTTAGTATGGCAACCCTATCTAGGGCCACATTCTCAGTGTTGTAACTATCTGGGGCCACATTCTTAGTGTGGTAACTATCAGGGGCCACATTCTTAGTGTGGTAACTATCTGTGGCCACATTCTTAGCGTGGTAACTATCTGGGGCCACATTCTTAGTGTGGTAACTATCTAGGGCCACATTCCTAGCGTGGTAACTATCTGGGGCTACATTCTTAGTGTGGTAATTATCTGGGGCGACATTCTTAGTGTGGTAACAATCTGGGGCGACATTCTTAGTGTGGTAACTATCTGGGGCCACATTCTTAGTGTGGTAACTCTCTGGGGCTACATTCTTAGTGTGGTAACTATCTGGGGCGACATTCTTAGTGTGGTAACTATCTGGGGCCACATTTTTTGTGTGGTAACTATCTGGGGCCACATTCTTAGTGTGATAACTATCTGGGGCCACATTCTTAGTGTGATAACTATCTGGGGCCAAATTCTTTGTGTTGTAACTACATGTGGCCACATTTTTAGCGTGGTAACTATCTGGGGCCACATTCTTAGTGTGGCAACCCTGTCTGGGGCCACATTCTTAGCGTGAAAACTACCTGTGGACACATTATTAGCGTGGTAACTATCTGGGGTCACATTCTTATTGTGGTAACACTATCTGGGGCCACATTCTTAGCATGGTAATTATCAGCGGCCACATTCTTAGCATGGTAACTATCTGCGGCTACATTTTTAGCGTGGTAACTATCTGGGGACACATTCTTAGTGTGGTAACACTATTTGGGACCACATTCTTAGCATGTTAACTATCTGGGGTCACATTCTTAGCATGGTAACTATCTGAGGACACATTCGTAGCTTGGTAACTATTTGGGGTCACATTCTTAGCGTGGTAACTGTCTGGGGCAACATTCTTAGTGTGGTAACCCTATCTGGGGCCACATTCGTAGCGTGGTAACTAACTGGGGCCACATTCTTAGCGTGGTAACTATCTGGGGCTACATTCGTAGCGTGGTAACTATCTGGGGCCACATTCCTAGCGTGGTAACTATCTGGGGCCACATTCTTAGTGTTGTAACCCTATCTGGTTCAACATTCTTTGTGTGGTAATACTATCTGGAACCAAATTCTTAGTGTGGTAACACTATCAGGGGCAAAATTCTTAGCGTGGTAACTATCTGGGGCCACATTCTTAGCGTGGTTACTATCTGGGGCCACATTCTAGTTTGGTAACTATCTGGGTCCACATTCTTTGTGTTGTAACCCTATCTGGGGAATATTCTTAATGTGGTAACACTATCTGGGGAAACATTCTTAGTGTGGTAACTTGTCTGGGGCCAAATTCTTAGTGTGGTAACTATCTGGGGCCACATTCTTAGTGTGGTTACTATCTGGGGCGACATTCTTAGTGTGGTAACAATCTGGGGCCACATTTTTATTGTGGTAGCTATCTGGTGCCACATTCTTAGTGTGGCAACCCTGTTTAGGGCCACATTTTTAGTGTGATAACTATCTGGGGCCACATTCTTAGTGTGGTAACTATCTGGGGCCACATTCTTAGTGTGGTAACTTTCTGGGGCCACATTCTTAGAGTTGTAACTATCTAGGGCCACATTCTTAGTGTGGTAACTAACTGGGGCCACATTCGTAGCGTGGTAACTATCTGGGGCCACATTCTTAGTGTGGTAACACTATCTGGGGCCACTTTCTTAGCGTGGTAACTATCTGGGGCCACATTCGTAGCGTGGTAACTATCTGGGGCCACATTCTTAGTGTGGTAACACTATCTGGGGCCACATTCATTGTGTGTAACACTATCTGGGGCCACATTCTTAGTGTGGTAACTATCTGGGGCCACATTCGTAGTGTGGTAACCATCTGGGGCCACATTCTTAGTGTGGCAACCCTGTTTAGGGCCACATTCTTAGTGTGATAACTATCTGGGGCCACATTCTTAGTGTGGTAACTATCTGGGGCCACATTCTTAGTGTGGTAACTTTCTGGGGCCACATTCTTAGAGTTGTAACTATCTAGGGCCACATTCTTAGTGTGGTAACTTTCTGGGGCCACATTCTTACTCTGGTAACTGTCTGGGGCAACATTCTTAGTGTTGTAACTCTCTGCGGCCACATTCTTTGTGTGGTAACTCTCTGCGGCCACATTCTAAGTGTGGCAACCCTATCTAGGGCCACATTCTTAGTGTTGTAACTATCTGGGGCCACATTCTTAGTGTGGTAACTATCAGTGGCCACATTCTTAGTGTGGTAACTATCTGTGGCCACATTCTTAGCGTGGTAACTATCTGGGGCAACATTCTTAGTGTGGTAACTATCTAGGGCCACATTCTTAGCGTGGTAACTGTCTGGAGCTACAATTCTTAGTGTGGTAACTATCTGGGGCCACATTCTTTGTGTGGTAACCCTATCTGGGGGAACATTCTTAGTGTGGTAACATAATCTGGGGACACATTCTTAGTGTGGTAACTGTCTAAGGCCACATTCTTAGTGTGGTAACTATCTGGGGCCACATTCTTAGTGTGGTTACTATCTGGGGCGACATTCGTAGTGTGGTAACAATCTGGGGCCACATTCTTAGTGTGGTAACTATCTGTGGCCACAATCTTAGCGTGGTACCTATCTGGTGCTACATTCTTAGTGTGGTAACTATCTGGTGCGACATTCTTAGTGTGGTAACTGTCTAGAGCCACATTCTTAGTGTGGTAACTATCTGGAGCAACATTCTTAGTGTGGTAACTATCTGGGGCCACATTCTTAGTGTGATAACTATCTGGCGCCACATTCTTAGTGTAGCAACCCTGTTTAGGGCCACATTCTTAGTGTGATAACTATCTGGGGCCACATTCTTAGTGTGGTAACACTATCTGGGGCCACATTCTTAGTGTGGTAACTATCTGGGGCCACATTCTTAGTGTGGTAACTATCTAGGGCCACATCTTAGTGTGGTAACTATCTGGGGCCACATTCTTAGTGTAGCAACCCTGTTTAGGGCCACATTCTTAGTGTGGTAACTATCTGGGGCCACATTCTAAGTGTGGTAACTTTCTGGGGCCACATTCTTACTGTGGTAGCAATCTGGGGCCACATTCTTAGTGTGGTAACTATCTGCGGCCACATTCTTAGTGTGGCAACCCAATCTAGGGCCACATTTTTAGTGTGGTAACTATCAGGGGCCACATTCTTAGTGTGGTAACTATCTGTGGCCACATTCGTAACGTGGTAACTATCTGGGGCCACATTCTTAGTGTAGTAACTATCTAGGGCCACATTCTTAGCTTGGTATCTATCTGGAGATACATTCTTAGTGTGGTAACTATCTGGCGCGACATTCTTAGTGTGGTAACAATCTGGGGCCACATTCTTAGTTTGGTACCTATCTGGGGCTACATTCTTAGTGTGGTAACTATCTGGGGCCACATGCTTAGTGTGGTAACTATCTGGGGCCACATTCTTAGTGTGGCAACCCTGTTTAGGGCCACATTCTAAGTGTGATAACTATCTGGGGCCACAATCTTAGTGTGGTAACTATCTGTGGCCACATTTTTAGCGTGGTAACTATCTGGGGCTACATTCTTAGTGTGGTAGCTATCTAGGGACACATTCTTAGTGTGGTAACTATCTGGGGCCACATTCTTAGTGTGGCAAACCTGTCTGGGGCCACATTCTTAGCTTGAAACTACCTGTGGCCACATTCTTAGTGTGGTAACTATCTGCGGCTACATTCTTAGAGTGGTAACTATCTGGGGCCACATTCTCAGTGTGGTAACACTATTTTTGGTCACATTCTTAGCATGTTAACTATCTGGGGCCACATTCGTAGCGTGGTAACTATCTGGGGCCACATTCTTAGAGTGGTAACTATCTAGGGCTACATTCGTAGTGTGGTAACTATCTTGGGCCATATTCTTAGCATGGTAACTATCTGGGGCCATATTCGTAGCGTGGTAACTATGTGGGGCCACATTCTTTGAATGGTAACCCTTTCTGGGGGAATATTCTTAGTGTGGTAACACTATCTGGGGCCACATTCTTAGTGTGGTAACTATCTGGGGCCACATTCTTAGCGTGGTAACTATCTGAGGCCACATTCTTGGTGTGGTAACAATCTGGGGCCAAATTCTTAGTGTGGTAACTCTCTGTGGCCACATTCTTAGCGTGGTAACTATCTGGGGCCACATTCTTAATGTGGCAACTATCTAAGGCCACATTCTTAGCGTGTTAACTATCTGGGGCTACATTCTTAGTGTGGTAACTATCTGGGGCGACATTCTTAGTGTGGTAACTATCTGGGGACACATTCTTAGTGTGGTAACTATCTGGATCCACGTTCTTTGTGTGGTACCTATCTGGGGCCACATTCTTAGTGTGATAACTATCTGGGGCCACATTCTTAGTGTGGCAACCCTGTTTAGGGCCACATTCTTAGTGTGATAACTATCTGGGGCCACATTCTTAGCGTGGTAACTATCTGCGGCTACATTCTTAGTGTGATAACTATCTGGGGCCACATTCTTAGCGTGGTAACTATCTGCGGCTACATTCGTAGCGTGGTAACTATCTGGGGCCACATTCTTAGTGTGGTAACTATCTAGGGCAACATTCTTAGAGTGGTAACTATCTGGGGCTACATTCCTAGTGTGGTAACTATCTTGGGCCATATTCTTAGCATGGTAACTATCTGAGGCCATATTCGTAGCATGGTAACTATCTGGGGTCACATTCTTAGTCACATTGTGGTCACATTGTGGTCACATACCACATTTTTAGTTTGGTAACACTATCTGGGGCCACATTCTTAGTGTGGTAACTATCTGTAGCCACATGTTTAGCGTGGTAACTATCTGGGGCTACATTCTTAGTCTGGTAACTATCTAGCGCCACATTCTTGGTGTGGTAACTATCTGGGGCCACATTCTTAGTGTGGCAACCCTGTCTGGGGCCACATTCTTAGCGTGAAAACTACCTGTGGCCACATTCTTAGCGTGGTACCTATCTGGGGCCACATTCTTAGTGTGGTAACACTATCTGGCTCCACATTCTTAGTGTGGTAACACTATCTGGAGCCAAATTCCTAGTGTTGTAACCCTATCTGGCTCCACATTCTTAGTGTGGTAACTATCTGGGGCCACATTCTTAGCGTGGTAACTATCTGGGGCCATATTCTTTGTGTGGTAACCCGGGCTGGGGGAACATTCTTAGTTTGGTAACACTCTCTGGGGACAAATTATTAGTGTGGTAACTGTCAGGGGCCACATTCCTAGTTTGGTAACTATCTGGGGCCACATTCTTAGCGTGGTTACTATCTGGGGTCATATTCTTGGTAACAATCTGGGGCCACATTTTTGTGTGGTAACTTTCTGTGGCCACATTCGTAGCGTGTTAACTATCTGGGGCTACATTCTTAGTGTGGTAACTATCCAGGGCGCCATTCTTAGTGTGGTAACTATCTGGGGACACATTCTTAGTGTGGAAACTATCTGGAGCCACACTCTTACTGTGGTAACTATCTGGAGCCACATTCTTAGTGTGATAACTATCTGGAGCCACATTCTTAGTGTGGCAACCCTGTTTAGGGCCACATTCTCAGTGTGATAACTATCTGGGGCCACATTCGTAGTGTATTAACACTATCTGGGGCCACATTCTTAACGTGGTAACTATCTGGGGCCACATTCGTAGTGTGGTAACTATCTGGGGCCACATTCTTAGTGTGGTAACTATCAGGGGCCACATTCTTAGTGTGGTAACTATCTGTGGCTACATTCTTAGCGTGGTAAATATCTAGGGCCACATTCTTAGTGTGGTAACTACCTGGTGCCATATTCATAGTGTGGTAACTATCTGCGGCCACATTCTTAGTGTGGCAACCCTATCTAGGGCCACATTCTTAGTGTGGTAACTATCTGGGGCCACATTCTTAGTGTGGTAACTATCAGGGGCCACATTCTTAGTGTGGTAACTATCTGTGGCCACATTCTTAGCGTGGTAAATATCTGGGGCCACATTCTTAGTGTGGTAACTATCTAGGGCCACATTCGTTGCGTGGTAACTATCTGGGGCTACATTCTTAGTGTGGTAACTATCTGCGGCCGCATTCTTTGTGTGGTAACTATCTGGGGCCACATTCTTAGTGTGGTAACTATCTGGGGCCACATTATTAGTGTGGTAACTATCTGGGGCCACATTCTTAGTGTGGTAACTATCTGGGGCCACATTCTTAGTGTGGCAACTCTGTTTAGGGTAACATTTTTAGTGTGATAACTATCTGGTGCCACATTCTTAGTGTGGTAACTATCTGCGGCCACATTCTTAGTGTGGTAACTATCAGGGGCCACATTCTTAGTGTGGTAACTATCTGGGGCCTCATTCGTAGCGTGGTAACTATCTGGGGCCACATTCTCAGTGTGGTAACACTATTTTTGGTCACATTCTTAGCATGTTAACTATCTGGGGCCACATTCGTAGCGTGGTAACTATCTGGGGCCACATTCGTAGCGTGGTAACTATCTGGGGCCACATTCTTAGTGTGGTAACCCTATCTGGTTCCACATTCTTAGTGTGACAACACTATCTGGAGCCAAATTCCTAGTGTGGTAACACTATCAGAGGCCATATTCTTAGCGTGGTAACTTTCTGAGGCCACATTCTTAGCATGGTAACTTTCTGGGGCCTCATTCTTTGTGTGGTAACCCGGTCTGGGGCCACATTTTTCGTTTGGTAACACTATCTGGGGCCACATTCTTAGTGTGGTAACTATCTGTGGCCACATTTTTAGCGTGGTAACTATCTGGGGCCACATACGTAGTGTGGTAGCTATCTAGGGCCACATTCGTAGCGTGGTTACTATCTGGGGCTACATTCTTAGTCTGGTAACTATCTAGCGCCACATTCTTAGTGTGGTAACTATCTGGGGCCACATTCTTAGTGTGGCAACCCTGTCTTGGGCCACATTCTTAGCGTGAAAACTACCTGAGGCCACATTCGTAGCGTGGTAACTATTTGGGGCCACATTCTTAGTGTGCTAACACTATCTGGGGCCACATTCGTAGCGTGGTAACTATCTGGGGCCACATTCTTAGTGTGGTAACACTATTTTTGGCCACATTCTTAGCATGTTAACTATCTTGGGCCACATTCGTAACATGGTAACTATCTGGGGTCACATTCTTAGCGTGGTAACTGTCTGGGGCCACATTCTTAGTGTAGTAACCCTATCTGGGGCCACATTCTTAGCGTGGTAACTAACTGGCGCCACATTCTTAGCGTGGTAACTATCTGGGGCCACATTCCTAGTGTGGTAACTATCTGGGGCAACATTCTTAGTGTGGTAACCCTATCTGGTTCCACATTCTTAGTGTGACAACACTATCTGGAGCCAAATTCTAAGTGTGGTAACACTATCAGGGGCCATATTCTTAGCGTGGTAACTATCTGTGGCCACATTTTTAGCGTGGTAACTATCTGGGGCTACATTCTTAGTCTGGTAACTATCTAGCGCCACATTCTTAGTGTGGTAACTATCTGGGGCCACATTCTTAGTGTGGCAACCTTGTCTGTGGCCACATTCTTAGCGTGAAAACTACCTGTGGCCACATTCTTAGCGTGGTAACTATCTGGGGCCACATTTTTAGTGTGGTAACACTATTTGGGACCACATTCTTAGCATGTCAACTCTCTGGGGCCACATTCGTAGCATGGTAACTATCTGGGGTCACATTCTTAGCGTGGTAACTGTCTGGGGCCACATTCGTAGTGTGGTAACCCTATCTGGGGCCACATTTTTAGCGTGGTAACTAACTGGATCCACATTCTTAGCGTGGTAACTATCTTGGGCCACTTTCTTAGCGTGGTAACTATCTGGGGCCACATTCGTAGCGTGGTAACTATCTGGGGCCACATTCTTAGTGTGGTAACACTATCTGGGGCCACATTCGTAGCGTGGTAACTATCTGGGGCCACATTCTTAGTGTGGTAACCCTATCTGGTTCCACATTCTTAGTGTGACAACACTATCTGGAGCCAAATTCCTGGTGTGGTAACACTATCAGAGGCCATATTCTTAGCGTGGTAACTTTCTGAGGCCACATTCTTAGCGTGGTAACTTTCTGGGGCCTCATTCTTTGTGTGGTAACCCGGTCTGGGGCCACATTTTTCGTTTGGTAACACTATCTGGGGCCACATTCTTAGTGTGGTAACTATCTGTGGCCACATTTTTAGCGTGGTAATTATCTGGGGCCACATACGTAGTGTGGTAGCTATCTAGGGCCACATTCGTAGCGTGGTAACTATCTGGGGCTACATTCTTAGTCTGGTAACTATCTAGCGCCACATTCTTAGTGTGGTAACTATCTTGGGCCACATTCTTAGTGTGGCAACCCTGTCTTGGGCCACATTCTTAGCGTTAAAACTACCTGAGGCCACATTCGTAGCGTGGTAACTATTTGGGGCCACATTCTTAGTGTGGTAACACTATTTGGGACCACATTCTTAGCATGTTAACTATCTGGGGCCACATTCGTAACATGGTAACTATCTGGGGTCACATTCCTAGCGTGGTAACTGTCTGGGGCCACATTCTTAGTGTGGTAACCCTATCTGGGGCCACATTCTTAGCGTGGTAACTAACTGGCGCCACATTCTTAGCGTGGTAACTATCTGGGGCCACATTCCTAGTGTGGTAACTCTCTGGGGCCACATTCGTAGCGTGGTAACTATCTGGGGCAACATTCTTAGTGTGGTAACCCTATCTGGTTCCACATTCTTAGTGTGACAACACTATCTGGAGCCAAATTCTAAGTGTGGTAACACTATCAGGGGCCATATTCTTAGCGTGGTAACTATCTGTGGCCACATTTTTAGCGTGGTAACTATCTGGGGCCACATACGTAGTGTGGTAGCTATCTAGGGCCACATTCGTAGCGTGGTAACTATCTGGGGCTACATTCTTAGTCTGGTAACTATCTAGCGCCACATTCTTAGTGTGGTAACTATCTGGGGCCACATTCTTAGTGTGGCAACCTTGTCTGTGGCCACATTCTTAGCGTGAAAACTACCTGTGGCCACATTCTTAGCGTGGTAACTATCTGGGGCCACATTTTTAGTGTGGTAACACTATTTGGGACCACATTCTTAGCATGTCAACTCTCTGGGGCCACATTCGTAGCATGGTAACTATCTGGGGTCACATTCTTAGCGTGGTAACTGTCTGGGGCCACATTCGTAGTGTGGTAACCCTATCTGGGGCCACATTTTTAGCGTGGTAACTAACTGGATCCACATTCTTAGCGTGGTAACTATCTTGGGCCACTTTCTTAGCGTGGTAACTATCTGGGGCCACATTCGTAGCGTGGTAACAATCTGGGGCCACATTCTTAGTGTGGTAACACTATCTGGCTCCACATTCTTAGTGTGGTAAAACTATCTGGAGCCAAATTCCTAGTGTGGTAATACTATCAGGGGCAAAATTCCTAGCGTGGTAACTATCTGGGGCCACATTCTTAGCGTGGTAACTATCTTTGGCCACATTCTTTGTGTGGTAACCCTGTCTGGGGGAACATTCTTAGTGTGATAACACTATCTGGGGCCACATTCTTAGCGTGGTAACTATCTGCGGCCACATTCGTGGTGTGGTAACTCTCTGTGGACACATTCTTAGCGTGGTAACTATATGGGGCCACATTCTTGGTGTGGTAACAATCTGGGGCCACATTCTTAGAGTGGTAACTATCTGAGGCCACATTCGTAATGTGGTAACTATCTAAGGCCACATTCTTAGCGTGTTAACTATCTGGGGCTACATTCTTAGTGTGGTAACTATCCGGGGCGACAGTCTTAGTGTGGTAACTATCTGGGGACACATTCTTAGTGTGGTAACTATCTGGAGCCACATTCTTAGTGTGGTAACTAACTGGGGCCACATTCTTTGTGTGGTACCTATCTGGGGCCACATTCTTAGTGTGATAACTACCTGGGGCCACATTCTTAGTGTGGCAACCCTGTTTAGGGCAACACTCTTAGTGTGATAACTATCTTGGGCCACATTCTTAGTGTGGTAACACTATCTGGGGCCACATTCTTAGCGTGGTAACTATCTGGGGCTACATTCTTAGTGTGGTAACTATCTGGGGCCACATTCCTAATGTGGAAACTATCTCGGGCCACATTCTTAGTGTGGTAACCATCTGGGGCACAATCTTAGTGATAACTATCTGGGGCCACATTCTTAGTGTGATAACTATCTGGGGCCACATTCTTAGTGTAACAACCCTGTTTAGGGCCACATTCTTAGTGTGATAATTATCTGGGGCCACAATCTTAGTGTGGTAACACTATCTGGGGCCACATTCTTAGTGTGGTAACTATCTGGGGCAACATTCTTAGTGTGGTAACTATCTGGGGCCATATTCTTAGTGTGGTAACTATCTGGGGCCAAATTCTTAGTGTGGAAACTATCTGGGGCCATATTCTTAGTGTGGTAACTATCTGCGGCCACATTCTTAGTGTGGTAACGATCAGGGGCCACATTTTTAGTGTAGTAACTATCTGTGGTCACATGCTTAGCGAGATAACTATCTGTGGCCACATTCTTAGTGTGGTAATTATCTGGGGCCACATTGTTAGTGTGGTAGCTTTCTGGGGCCACATTATTAGTGTGGTAACTATCTGGGGCCACATTCTTAGTGTGGCAACCCTATTTAGGGCCACATTCTTAGAGTGATAACTATCTAGGGCCACATGCTTAGCGTGGTAACTATCTGGGGCTACATTCTAAGTGTGGTAACTATCTGGGGCAACATTCATAGTGTGGTAACTACCTGGGGCCACATTCTTAGTGTGGTAACTATCTGGGGCCACATTCTTAGTGTGGTAACTATCTGGGGCCACATTCTTAGTGTGGTAACTATCTGGGGCTACATTCTTGGTGTGGTAACTATCTGGCGCGACATTCTTAGTGTGTTAACTATCTGGGGCCACATTCCTAATGTGGTAACTATCTGGAGCCACACTTCTAGTGTGGTAACTATCTCGGGCCACATTCTTAGTGTGGTAACCAACTGGGGCACAATCTTAGTGTGATAACTATCTGGGGCCACATTCGTAGTGTGATACCTATCTGGGGCCACATTCTTAGTGTAACAACCCTGTTTAGAGCCACATTCTTAGTGTGATGACTATCTGGGCCACATTCTTAGTGTGGCAACCCTGTTTAGAGCCACATTCTTAGTGTGATAGTTATCTGGGGCCACAATCTTAGTGTGGTAGCACTATCTGGGGCCACATTCTTAGTGTGGTAACTATCTGGGGCCACATTCTTAGTGTGGTAACTATCTGGGGCCATATTTTTAGTGAGGTAACTATCTGGGGCCACATTCATAGTGTGGGAACTATCTGCGGCCACATTCTTAGTGTGGTAACTATCAGGGGCCACATTCTTAGTGTAGTAACTATCTGTGGTCACATTCTTAGCGTGGTAACTATCTGGGGCCACATTCTTAGCATGGTAACTATCTGGGGTCACATGCTTAGCGAGATAAGTATCTGTGGCCACATTCTTAGTGTGGTAATTATCTGGGGCCACATTCTTAGTGTGGTAGCTTTCTGGGGCCACATTATTAGTGTGGTAACTATATGGGGCCACATTCTAAGTGTGGCAACCCTATTTAGGGCCACATTCTAGGAGTGATATCTATCTGGGGCCACATTCTTAGTGTGGTAACTATCTGGGGCCACATTCTTGATGTGGAATCTATCTGGGGCCACATTCTTAGTGTGGTAACTATCTGGGGCCACATTTTTAGCGTGGTAACTATCTGGGGCCACTTTCTTAGTGTGGTAGCTATCTAGGGCCACATTCGTAGCGTGGTAACTATCTGGGGCTACATTCTTAGTCTGGTAACTATCTAGCGCCACATTCTTAGTGTGGTAACTATCTGGGGCCACATTCTTAGTGTGGTAACCCTGTCTGGGGCCACATTCTTAGCGTGAAAACTACCTGTGGCCACATTCTTAGCGTGGTAACTATCTGGGGCCACATTCTTAGTGTGGTAACACTATTTGGGACCACATTCTTAGCATGTTAACTATCTGGGGCCACATTCGTAGCATGGTAACTATCTTGGGTCACATTCTTAGTATGGTAACTGTCTGGGGCCACATTCTTAGCGTGAAAACTACCTGTGGCAACATTCTTAGCATGGTAACTATCTGGGGCCACATTCTTAGTGTGGTAACCCAGTCTGGGGCCACATTCTTAGCGTGAAAACTACCTGTGGCCACATTCTTAGCGTGGTAAATGTCTGGGGCCACATTCTTTGTGTGGTAACCCTATCTGGGGCCACATTCTTAGCGTGGTAACTAACTGGGGCCACATTCTTAGCGTGGTAACTATCTTGGGCCACATTCTTAGCGTGGTAACTATCTGGGGCCACATTTGTAGCGTGGTAACTATCTGGGGCCACATTCTTAGTGTGGTAACCCTATCTGGCTCCACATTCTTAGTATGGTAACACTATCTGGAGCCAAATTCCTATTGTGGTAATACTATCAGGGGCAAAATTCCTAGCGTGGTAACAATCTGGGGCCACATTCTTAGCGTGGTAACTATCTTGGGCCACATTCTTTGTGTGGTAACCCTGTCTGGGGGAACGTTCTTAGTGTGGTAACACTATCTGGGGCCACATTCTTAGCGTGGTAACTATGTGGGGCCACATTCTTGGTGTGGTAACTCTCTGTGGCCACATTCCTAGCGTGGTAACTATCTGGGGCCACATTCTTGGTTTGGTAGTAATCTGGGGCCACATTCTTAGCGTGATAACTCTCTGTGGCCACATTCTTAGCGTGGTAACTATCTGGGGCCACATTCTTAATGTGGTAACTATCTAAGGCCACATTCTTAGCGTGTTAACTATCTGGGGCTACATTCTTAGTGTGGTAACTATCCGGGGCGACATTCTTAGTGTGGTAGCTATCTGGGGACACATTCGTAGTGTGGTAACTATCTGGAGCCACATTCTTAGTGTGATAACTACCTGGGGCCACATTCCTAGTGTGGCAACCCTGTTTAGGGCCACACGCTTAGTGTGATAACTATCTTGGGCCACATTCTTAGCGTGGTAACTATCTGGGGCTACATTCTTAGTGTGGTAACTATCTGGGGCCACATTCCTAATGTGGTAACTATCTGGAGCCACACTCCTTGTGTGGTAAGTATCTGAGGCCACATTCTTAGTGTGGTAACCATCTGGGGCACAATCTTAGTGTGATAACTATCTGGGGCCACATTCTTAGTGTGATAACTATCTGGGGCTACATTCTTAGCGTAGCAACCCTGTTTAGGGCCACATTCGTAGTGTGATAACTATCTGGGGCCACATTCTTAGTGTGGCAACCCTGTTTAGGGCCACATTCTTAGTGTGATAACTATCTGGGGCCACAATCGTAGTGTAGTAACACTATCTGGGGCCACATTCTTAGTGTGGTAACTATCTGGGGCCATATTCTTAGTGTGGTAACTATCTGGGGCCACATTCTTAGTGTGGGAAATATCTGGGGCCATATTCTTAGTGTGGTAACTATCTGCGGCCACATTCTTAGTGTGGTAACTATCAGGGGCCACATTCTTAGTTAGTAACTATCTTTGGTCACATTCTAAGCATGGTAACTCTCTGGGGTCACATGCTTAGCGAGGTAACTATCTGTGGCCACATTCTTAGTGTGGTAACTGTCTGGAGCCACATTCTTTGTGTGGTAGCTTTCTGGGGCCATATTCTTAGTGTGGCAACCCTATTTAGGGCCACATTCTTAGAGTGATATCTATATGTGGCCATATTCTTAGTGTGGTAACTATCTGGGGCCACATTCTTGATGTGGCAAATATCTGGGGCCACATTCCTAGTGTGGTAACTATCTGGGGCCACATTCTCAGTGTGGTAACACTATCTGGGGTCACATTCTTAACGTGATAACTATCTAGGGCCACATTCTTAGCGTGGTAACTATCTGGGGCTACATTCTAAGTGTGGTAACTATCTGGGGCAACATTCATAGTGTGGTAACTACCTGGGGCCACATTCTTAGTGTGGTAACTATCTGGGGCCACATTCTTAGTGTGGTAACTATCTGGGGCCACAATCTTAGTGTGGCAACCCGGTTTAGGGCCACATTGTTAGTGTGGTAACTATCTGGGGCCACATTCTTAGTGTAGTAACTACCTGGGGCCACATTCTTAGTGTGGTGACTATCTGGGGACACATTCTTAGTGTGGTAACTATCTGGGGCCACATTCAAAGCGTGGTAACTATCTGGGGCTACATTCTTAGTGTGGCAAACCTGTTTAGGGCCACATTCTTAGTGTGATAACTATATGGGGCCACATTCTTAGTGTGGTAACTATCTGTGGCCACATTTTTAGCGTGGTAACTATCTGGGGCCACATTCTTAGTGTGGTAGCTATCTAGGGCCACATTCGAAGCGTGGTAACTATCTGGGGCTACATTCCTAGTCTGATAACTATCTAGCGCCACATTCTTAGTCTGGTAACTATCTGGGGCCACATTCTTAGTGTGGTAACCCTGTCTGGGGCCACATCCTTAGCGTGAAAACTACCTGTGGCCACATTCTTAGCGTGGTAACTATCTGGGGCCACATTCTTACTGTTGTAACACTGTTTTTGACCACATTCTTAGCATGTTAACTATCTTGGGCCATATTCTTAGCCTGGTAACTATCTGGAGCGACATTCGTAGCATGGTAACTATCTGGGGTCACATTCTTAGCGTGGTAAATGTCTGGGGCCACATTCTTAGTGTGGTAACCCTATCTGGGGCCACATTCTTAGCGTGGTAACTACCTGGGGCCACATTCTTAGCGTGGTAACTATTTGGGGCCACATTTTTAGCGTGGTAACTATCTGGGGCCACATTCGTAGCGTGGTAACTATCTGGGGCCACATTCTTTATGTGGTAACCCTATCTGGTTCCACATTCTTAGTGTGACAACACTATCTGGAGTCAAATTCTTAGTGTGGTAACACTATCTGGGGCCACATTCTTAGTGTGGTAACCCTGTCTGGGGCCACATTCTTAGTGTGATAACTACCTGGGGCCACATTCCTAGTGTGGCAACCCTGTTTAGGGCCACACTCTTAGTGTGATAACTATCTTGGGCCACATTCTTAGTGAGGTAACACTATCTGGGGCCACATTCTTAGCGTGGTAACTATCTGGGGCTACATTCTTAGTGTGGTAACTATCTGGGGCCACATTCCTAATGTGGTAACTATCTGGAGCCACACTCCTAGTGTAGTAACTATCTGGGGCCACATTCTTAGTGTGGTAACCATCTGGGGCACAATATTAGTGTGATAACTATCTGGGGCCACATTCTTAGTGTGATAACTATCTGGGGCCACATTCTTAGTGTAGCAACCCTGTTTAGGGCCACATTCTTAGTGTGATAACTATCTGGGGCCACATTCTTAGTGTGGCAACCCTGTTTAGGGCCACATTCTTAGTGTGATAACTATCTGGGGCCACAATCTTACTGTGGTAACACTATCTGGGGCCACATTCTTAGTGTGGTAACTATCTGGGGCCACATTCTTAGTGTGGTAACTATCTGGGGCCATATTCTTAGTGTGGTAACTATCTGGGGCCACATTCTTAGTGTGGGAACTATCTGGGGCCATATTCTTAGTGTGGTAACTATCTGCGGCCACATTCTTAGTGTGGTAACTATCTGTGGTCACATTCTTAGCGTGGTAACTATCTGGGGCCACATTCTTAGCATGGTAACTATCTGGGGTCACATGCTTAGCGAGGTAACTATCTGTGGCCACATTCTTTGTGTGGTAGCTTTCTGGGGCCACATTAATAGTGTGGTAACTATCTGGGGCCACATTCTTAGTGTGGCAACCCTATTTAGGGCCACATTCTTAGAGTGATATTTATATGGGGCCACATGCTTTGTGTGGTAACAATCTGGGGCAACATTCTTGATGTGGTATCTATCTGGGGCCACATTCCTAGTGTGGTAACTATCTGGGGCCACATTCGTAGTGTGGTAACTATCTGGGGCCACATTTTTAGCGTGGTAACTATCTGGGGCTACATTCTAAGTGTGGTAACTATTTGGGGCAACATTCATAGTGTGGTAACTACCTGGGGCCACATTCTTAGTGTGGTAACTATCTGGGGCCACATTCGTAGTGTGGTAACTATCTGGGGCCACAATCTTAGTGTGGCAACCCTGTTTAGGGCCACATTCTTAGTGTGGTAACTATCTGGGGCCACATTCTTAGTGTGGTAACTATCTGGGGCCACATTCTTAGTGTGGTGACTATCTGGGGCCACATTCTTAGTGTGGTAACTATCTGGGGCCACATTCGTAGTGTGGTAACTATCTGGGGCCACATTTTTAGCGTGGTAACTATCTGGGGCCACATTCTTAGTGTGGTAGCTATCTAGGGCCACATTCGTAGCGTGGTAACTATCTGGGGCTACATTCTTAGTCTGGTAACTATCTAGCGCCACATTCTTAGTGTGGTAACTATCTGGGGCCACATTCCTAGTGTGGTAACCCTGTCTGGGGCCACATTCTTAGCGTGAAAACTACCTGTGGCCACATTCTTAGCGTGGTAACTATCTGGGGCCACATTCTTACTGTTGTAACACTGTTTTTGACCACATTCTTAGCATGTTAACTATCTTGGGCCATATTCTTAGCCTGGTAACTATCTGGGGCCACATTCGTAGCATGGTAACTATCTGGGGTCACATTCTTAGTGTGGTAACCCTATCTGGGGCCACATTCTTAGTGTGGTAACCCTATCTGGGGCCACATTCTTAGCGTGGTAACTACCTGGGGCCACATTCTTAGCGTGATAACTATTTGGGGCCACATTTTTATCGTGGTAACTATCTGGGGCCACATTTGTAGCGTAGTAACTGTCTGTGGCCACATTTTTAGCGTGGTAACTATCTGGGGCAACATTCTTAGTGTGGTATCTATCTAGGGCCACATTCGTAGCGTGGTAACTATCTGGGGCTACATTCTTAGTCTGGTAACTATCTAGCGCCACATTCTTAGTGTGGTAACTATCTGGGGTCACATTCTTAGTGTGGTAACCCTATCTGGGGCCACAATCCTAGTGTGGCAAACCTGTTTAGGGCCACATTCTTAGTGTGGTAACTATCTGGGGCCACATTCGTAGTGTGGTAACTATCTGGGGCCACATTTTTAGCGTTGTAATTATCTGGGGCCACATTCTTAGTGTGGTAGCTATCTAGGGCCACATTCGTAGCGTGGTAACTATCTGGGGCTACATTCCTAGTCTGGTAACTATCTAGCGCCACATTCTTAGTGTGGTAACTATCTGGGGCCACATACTTAGTGTGGTAACTCTGTCTGGGGCCACATTCTTAGCGTGAAAACTACCTGTAGCCACATTCTTAGCGTGGTAACTATCTGGGGCCACATTCTTACTGTTGTAACACTGTTTTTGACCACATTCTTAGCATGTTAACTATCTTGGGCCATATTCTTAGCCTGGTAACTATCTGGGGCCACATTTGTAGCATGGTAACTATCTGGGGTCACATTCTTAGCGTGGTAACTGTCTGGGGCCACATTCTTAGTGTGGTAACCCTATCTGGGGCCACATTCTTAGCGTGGTAACTACCTGGGGCTACATTCTTAGCGTGGTAACTATTTGGGGCCACATTTTTAGCGTGGTAACTATCTGGGGCCACATTCGTAGCGTGGTAACTATCTGGGGCCACATTCTTAGTGTGGTAACCCTATCTGGTTCCACATTCTTAGTGTGACAACACTATCTGGAGCCAAATTCTTAGTGTGGTAACACTATCAGGGGAAATATTCTTAGCGTGGTAACTATCTGAGGCCACATTCTTAGCGTGGTAACTTTCTGGGGCCTCATTCTTTGTGTGGTAACCCGGTCTGGGGCCACATTCTTAGTGTGGTAACTATCTGTGGCCACATTTTTAGCGAGGTAACTATCTGGGGCCACATTCTTAGTGTGGTAGCTATCTAGGGCCACATTCGTAGCGTGGTAACTATCTGGGGCTACATTCTTAGTCTGGTAACTATCTAGCGCCACATTCTTAGTGTGGTAACTATCTGGGGCCACATTCTTAGTGTGGTAACCCTGTCTGGGGCCACATTCTTAGCGTGAAAACTACCTGTAGCCACATTCTTAGCGTGGTAACTATCTGGGGCCACATTCTTAGTGTGGTAACGCTATTTGGGACCACATTCTTAGCATGTTAACTATCTGTGGCCTCATTCGTAGCATGGTAACTATCTGGGGTCACATTCTTAGTGTGGTAACTATCTGGGGTCACATTCTTAGTGTGGTAACTGTCTGGGGCCACATTCTTAGCGTGAAAACTACCTGTGGCAACATTCTTAGCGTGGTAACTATCTGGGGCCACATTCTTAGTGTGGTAACCCTGTCTGGGGCCACATTCTTAGCGTGAAAACTACCTGTAGCCACATCCTTTGCGTGGTAACAATCTGGGGCCACATTCTTAGTGTGGTAACACTATTTGGGACCACATTCTTAGCATGTCAACTCTCTGGGGCCACATTCGTAGCATGGTAACTATCTGGGGTCACATTCTTAGCGTGGTAACTGTCTGGGGCCACATTCTTAGTGTGGTAACCCTATCTGGGGCCACATTCTTAGCGTGGTAACTAACTGGGGCCACATTCTTAGCGTGGTAACTATCTTGGGCCACATTCTTAGCGTGGTAACTATCTGGGGCCACATTCGTAGCGTGGTAACTATCTGGGGCCACATTCTTAGTGTGGTAACCCTATCTGGCTCCACATTCTTAGTGTGGTAACTATCTGGGGCCACATTCTTAGCATGGTAACTATCTGGGGTCACATGCTTAGCGAGGTAACTATCTGTGGCCACATTCTTAGTGTGGTAACTATCTGGGGTCACATTCTTTGTGTGGTAGCTTTCTGGGGCCACATTAATAGTGTGGTAACTATCTGGGGCCACATTCTTAGTGTGGTAGCTTTCTGGGGCCACATTCTTAGTGTGGCAACCCTATTTAGGGCCACATTCTTAGAGTGATAACTATCTAGGGCCACATGCTTAGCGTGGTAACTATCTCGGGCTACATTCTAAGTGTAGTAACTATCTGGGGCAACATTCATAGTGTGGTAACTACCTGGGGCCACATTCTTAGTGTGGTAACTATCTGGGGCCACATTCTTAGTGTGGTAACTATCTGAGGCCACAATCTTAGTGTGGCAACCCTGTTTAGGGCCACATTCTTAGTGTGGTAACTATCTGGGGCCACATTCTTAGTGTGGTAACTATCTGGGGCCACATTCTTAGTGTGGTAACTATCTGGGGCTACATTCTTGGTGTGGTAACTATCTGGCGCGACATTCTTAGTGTGGTAACTATCTGGGGCCACATTCCTAATGTGGTAACTATCTGGAGCCACACTTCTAGTGTGGTAACTATCTCGGGCCACATTCTTAGTGTGGTAACCAACTGGGGCACAATCTTAGTGTGATAACTATCTGGGGCCACATTCTTAGTGTGATACCTATCTGGGGCCACATTCTTAGTGTAACAACCCTGTTTAGAGCCACATTCTTAGTGTGATGACTATCTGGGCCACATTCTTAGTGTGGCAACCCTGTTTAGAGCCACATTCTTAGTGTGATAGTTATCTGGGGCCACAATCTTAGTGTGGTAGCACTATCTGGGGCCACATTCTTAGTGTGGTAACTATCTGGGGCCACATTCTTAGTGTGGTAACTATCTGGGGCCATATTTTTAGTGAGGTAACTATCTGGGGCGACATTCATAGTGTGGGAACTATCTGCGGCCACATTCTTAGTGTGGTAACTATCAGGGGCCACATTCTTAGTGTAGTAACTATCTGTGGTCACATTCTTAGCGTGGTAACTATCTGGGGCCACATTCTTAGCATGGTAACTATCTGGGGTCACATGCTTAGCGAGATAAGTATCTGTGGCCACATTCTTAGTGTGGTAATTATCTGGGGCCACATTCTTAGTGTGGTAGCTTTCTGGGGCCACATTATTAGTGTGGTAACTATATGGGGCCACATTCTTAGTGTGGCAACCCTATTTAGGGCCACATTCTAGGAGTGATATCTATCTGGGTCCACATTCTTAGTGTGGTAACTATCTGGGGCCACATTCTTGATGTGGAATCTATCTGGGGCCACATTCTTAGTGTGGTAACTATCTGGGGCCACATTTTTAGCGTGGTAACTATCTGGGGCCACTTTCTTAGTGTGGTAGCTATCTAGGGCCACATTCGTAGCGTGGTAACTATCTGGGGCTACATTCTTAGTCTGGTAACTATCTAGCGCCACATTCTTAGTGTGGTAACTATCTGGGGCCACATTCTTAGTGTGGTAACCCTGTCTGGGGCCACATTCTTAGCGTGAAAACTACCTGTGGCCACATTCTTAGCGTGGTAACTATCTGGGGCCACATTCTTAGTGTGGTAACACTATTTGGGACCACATTCTTAGCATGTTAACTATCTGGGGCTACATTCTTAGTCTGGTAACTATCTAGCGCCACATTCTTAGTGTGGTAACTATCTGGGGCCACATTCATAGTGTGGTAACCCTGTCTGGGGCCACATTCTTAGCGTGAAAACTACCTGTGGCCACATTCTTAGCGTGGTAACTGTCTGGGGCCACATTCTTTGTGTGGTAACCCTATCTGGGGCCACATTCTTAGCGTGGTAACTAACTGGGGCCACATTCTTAGCGTGGTAACTATCTTGGGCCACATTCTTAGCGTGGTAACTATCTGGGGCCACATTCGTAGCGTGGTAACTATCTGGGGCCACATTCTTAGTGTGGTAACCCTATCTGGCTCCACATTCTTAGTATGGTAACACTATCTGGAGCCAAATTCCTATTGTGGTAATACTATCAGGGGCAAAATTCCTAGCGTGGTAACAATCTGGGGCCACATTCTTAGCGTGGTAACTATCTTGGGCCACATTCTTTGTGTGGTAACCCTGTCTGGGGGAACGTTCTTAGTGTGGTAACACTATCTGGGGCCACATTCTTTGCGTGGTAACTATGTGGGGCCACATTCTTGGTGTGGTAACTCTCTGTGGCCACATTCCTAGCGTGGTAACTATCTGGGGCCACATTCTTGGTGTGGTAGTAATCTGGGGCCACATTCTTAGCGTGATAACTCTCTGTGGCCACATTCTTAGCGTGGTAACTATCTGGGGCCACATTCTTAATGTGGTAACTATCTAAGGCCACATTCTTAGCGTGTTAACTATCTGGGGCTACATTCTTAGTGTGGTAACTATCCGGGGCGACATTCTTAGTGTGGTAACTATCTGGGGACACATTCTTAGTGTGGTAACTATCTGGAGCCACATTCTTAGTGTGATAACTACCTGGGGCCACATTCCTAGTGTGGCAACCCTGTTTAGGGCCACACGCTTAGTGTGATAACTATCTTGGGCCACATTCTTAGCGTGGTAACTATCTGGGGCTACATTCTTAGTGTGGTAACTATCTGGGGCCACATTCCTAATGTGGTAACTATCTGGAGCCACACTCCTTGTGTGGTAAGTATCTGAGGCCACATTCTTAGTGTGGTAACCATCTGGGGCACAATCTTAGTGTGATAACTATCTGGGGCCACATTCTTAGTGTGATAACTATCTGGGGCTACATTCTTAGCGTAGCAACCCTGTTTAGGGCCACATTCGTAGTGTGATAACTATCTGGGGCCACATTCTTAGTGTGGCAACCCTGTTTAGGGCCACATTCTTAGTGTGATAACTATCTGGGGCCACAATCGTAGTGTAGTAACACTATCTGGGGCCACATTCTTAGTGTGGTAACTATCTGGGGCCATATTCTTAGTGTGGTAACTATCTGGGGCCACATTCTTAGTGTGGGAAATATCTGGGGCCATATTCTTAGTGTGGTAACTATCTGCGGCCACATTCTTAGTGTGGTAACTATCAGGGGCCACATTCTTAGTTAGTAACTATCTTTGGTCACATTCTAAGCATGGTAACTCTCTGGGGTCACATGCTTAGCGAGGTAACTATCTGTGGCCACATTCTTAGTGTGGTAACTGTCTGGAGCCACATTCTTTGTGTGGTAGCTTTCTGGGGCCACATTATTAGTGTGGTAACTATCTGGGGCCACATTCTTAGTGTGGCAACCCTATTTAGGGCCACATTCTTAGAGTGATATCTATATGTGGCCATATTCTTAGTGTGGTAACTATCTGGGGCCACATTCTTGATGTGGCAAATATCTGGGGCCACATTCCTAGTGTGGTAACTATCTGGGGCCACATTCTCAGTGTGGTAACACTATCTGGGGTCACATTCTTAACGTGATAACTATCTAGGGCCACATTCTTAGCGTGGTAACTATCTGGGGCTACATTCTAAGTGTGGTAACTATCTGGGGCAACATTCATAGTGTGGTAACTACCTGGGGCCACATTCTTAGTGTGGTAACTATCTGGGGCCACATTCTTAGTGTGGTAACTATCTGGGGCCACAATCTTAGTGTGGCAACCCGGTTTAGGGCCACATTCTTAGTGTGGTAACTATCTGGGGCCACATTCTTAGTGTAGTAACTACCTGGGGCCACATTCTTAGTGTGGTGACTATCTGGGAACACATTCTTAGTGTGGTAACTATCTGGGGCCACATTTGAAGCGTGGTAACTATCTGGGGCTACATTCTTAGTGTGGCAAACCTGTTTAGGGCCACATTCTTAGTGTGATAACTATATGGGGCCACATTCTTAGTGTGGTAACTATCTGTGGCCACATTTTTAGCGTGGTAACTATCTGGGGCCACATTCTTAGTGTGGTAGCTATCTAGGGCCACATTCGAAGCGTGGTAACTATCTGGGGCTACATTCCTAGTCTGATAACTATCTAGCGCCACATTCTTAGTGTGGTAACTATCTGGGGCCACATTCTTAGTGTGGTAACCCTGTCTGGGGCCACATCCTTAGCGTGAAAACTACCTGTGGCCACATTCTTAGCGTGGTAACTATCTGGGGCCACATTCTTACTGTTGTAACACTGTTTTTGACCACATTCTTAGCATGTTAACTATCTTGGGCCATATTCTTAGCCTGGTAACTATCTGGAGCGACATTCGTAGCATGGTAACTATCTGGGGTCACATTCTTAGCGTGGTAACTGTCTGGGGCCACATTCTTAGTGTGGTAACCTTATCTGGGGCCACATTCTTGGCGTGGTAACTACCTGGGGCCACATTCTTAGCGTGGTAACTATTTGGGGCCACATTTTTAGCGTGGTAACTATCTGGGGCCACATTCGTAGCGTGGTAACTATCTGGGGCCACATTCTTTATGTGGTAACCCTATCTGGTTCCACATTCTTAGTGTGACAACACTATCTGGAGTCAAATTCTTAGTGTGGTAACACTATCAGGGGCCATATTCTTAGCGTGGTAACTATCTGAGGCCACATTCTTAGTGTGGTAACTATCTGGGGCCACATTCTTAGTGTGGTAACCCTGTCTGGGGCCACATTCGTAGCATGTTAACTATCTGGGGCCACATTCGTAGCATGGTAACTATCTGGGGTCACATTCTTAGTGTGGTAACTGTCTGGGGCCACATTCTTAGCGTGAAAACTACCTGTGGCAACATTCTTAGCGTGGTAACTATCTGGGGCCACATTCTTAGTGTGGTAACAATGTCTGGGGCCACATTCTTAGCGTGAAAACTACCTGTGGCCACATTCTTAGCGTGGTAACTATCTGGGGCCACATTCTTAGTGTGGTAACACTATTTGGGACCACATTCTTAGCATGTCAACTCTCTGGGGCCACATTCGTAGCATTGTAACAATCTGGTGTCACATTCTTAGCGTGGTAACTGTCTGGGGCCACATTCTTAGTGTGGTAACCCTATCTGGGGCCACATTCTTAGCGTGGTAACTAACTGGGGCCACATTCTTAGCGTGGTAACTATCTTGGGCCACATTCTTAGCGTGGTAACTATCTGGGGCCACATTCGTAGCGTGGTAACTATCTGGGGCCACATTCTTAGTGTGGTAACCCTATCTGGCTCCACATTCTTAGTGTGGTAACACTACCTGGAGCCAAATTCCTATTGTGGTAATATTATCAGGGGCAAAATTCCTAGCGTGGTAACTATCTGGGGCCACATTCTTATTGTGGCAACACTATTTGGGACCACATTCGTAGCATGTTAACTATCTGGGGCCACATTCGTAGCATGGTAACTATCTGGGGTCACATTCTTAGTGTGGTAACTGTCTGTGGCCACATTCTTAGCGTGAAAACTACCTGTGGCAACATTCTTAGCGTGGTAACAATCTTGGGCCACATTCTTTGTGTGGTAACCCTGTCTGGGGGGAACATTCTTAGTGTGGTAACACTATCTGGAGCCAAATTCCTATTGTGGTAATACTATCAGGGGCAAAATTCCTAGCGTGGTAACTATCTGGGGCCACATTCTTAGCGTGGTAACTATCTGGGTCCACATTCTTAGTGTGGTAACTCTCTGTGGCCACATTCTTAGCGTTGTAACTATCTGGGGCCACATTCTTGGTGTGGTAGTAATCTGGGGCCACATTCTTAGCGTGGTAACTCTCTGTGGCCACATTCTTAGCGTGGTAACTATCTGGGGCCACATTCTTAATGTGGTATCTATCTAAGGCCACATTCTTAGCGTGTTAACTATCTGCGGCTACATTCTTAGTGTGGTAACTATCTGGGGCGACATTCTTAGTATGGTAACTATCTGGGGACACATTCGTAGTGTGGTAACTCTCTGGAGCCACATTCTTAGTGTGGTACCTATCTGGGGCCACATTCTTAGTGTGATAACTACCTGGGGCCACATTCCTAGTGTGGCAACCCTGTTTAGGGCCACACTCTTAGTGTGATAACTATCTTGGGCCACATTCTTAGTGAGGTAACACTATCTGGGGCCACATTCTTAGCGTGGTAACTATCTGGGGCTACATTCTTAGTGTGGTAACTATCTGGGGCCACATTCCTAATGTGGTAACTATCTGGAGCCACACTCCTAGTGTAGTAACTATCTGGGGCCACATTCTTAGTGTGGTAACCATCTGGGGCACAATATTAGTGTGATAACTATCTGGGGCCACATTCTTAGTGTGATAACTATCTGGGGCCACATTCTTAGTGTAGCAACCCTGTTTAGGGCCACATTCTTAGTGTGATAACTATCTGGGGCCACATTCTTAGTGTGGCAACCCTGTTTAGGGCCACATTCTTAGTGTGATAACTATCTGGGGCCACAATCTTACTGTGGTAACACTATCTGGGGCCACATTCTTAGTGTGGTAACTATCTGGGGCCACATTCTTAGTGTGGTAACTATCTGGGGCCATATTCTTAGTGTGGTAACTATCTGGGGCCACATTCTTAGTGTGGGAACTATCTGGGGCCATATTCTTAGTGTGGTAACTATCTGCGGCCACATTCTTAGTGTGGTAACTATCTGTGGTCACATTCTTAGCGTGGTAACTATCTTTGGCCACATTCTTAGCATGGTAACTATCTGGGGTCACATGCTTAGCGAGGGAACTATCTGTGGCCACATTCTTTGTGTGGTAGCTTTCTGGGGCCACATTAATAGTGTGGTAACTATCTGGGGCCACATTCTTAGTGTGGCAACCCTATTTAGGGCCACATTCTTAGAGTGATATCTATATGGGGCCAATGCTTTGTGTGGTAACAATCTGGGGCCACATTCTTGATGTGGTATCTATCTGGGGCCACATTCCTAGTGTGGTAACTATCTGGGGCCACATTCTCAGTGTGGTAACACTATCTGGGGTCACATTCTTAACGTGATAACTATCTAGGGCCACATTCTTAGCGTGGTAACTATCTGGGGCTACATTCTAAGTGTGGTAACTATTTGGGGCAACATTCATAGTGTGGTAACTACCTGGGGCCACATTCTTAGTGTGGTAACTATCTGGGGCCACATTCGTAGTGTGGTAACTATCTGGGGCCACAATCTTAGTGTGGCAACCCTGTTTAGGGCCACATTCTTAGTGTGGTAACTATCTGGGGCCACATTCTTAGTGTGGTAACTATCTGGGGCCACATTCTTAGTGTGGTGACTATCTGGGGCCACATTCTTAGTGTGGTAACTATCTGGGGCCACATTCGTAGTGTGGTAACTATCTGGGGCCACATTTTTAGCGTAGGTAACTATCTGGGGCCACATTCTTAGTGTGGTAGCTATCTAGGGCCACATTCGTAGCGTGGTAACTATCTGGGGCTACATTCTTAGTCTGGTAACTATCTAGCGCCACATTCTTAGTGTGGTAACTATCTGGGGCCACATTCCTAGTGTGGTAACCCTGTCTGGGGCCACATTCTTAGCGTGAAAACTACCTGTGGCCGCATTCTTAGCGTGGTAACTATCTGGGGCCACATTCTTACTGTTGTAACACTGTTTTTGACCACATTCTTAGCATGTTAACTATCTTGGGCCATATTCTTAGCCTGGTAACTATCTGGGGCCACATTCGTAGCATGGTAACTATCTGGGGTCACATTCTTAGTGTGGTAACCCTATCTGGGGCCACATTCTTAGTGTGGTAACCCTATCTGGGGCCACATTCTTAGCGTGGTAACTACCTGGGGCCACATTCTTAGCGTGATAACTATTTGGGGCCACATTTTTATCGTGGTAACTATCTGGGGCCACATTTGTAGCGTAGTAACTGTCTGTGGCCACATTTTTAGCGTGGTAACTATCTGGGGCAACATTCTTAGTGTGGTATCTATCTAGGGCCACATTCGTAGCGTGGTAACTATCTGGGGCTACATTCTTAGTCTGGTAACTATCTAGCGCCACATTCTTAGTGTGGTAACTATCTGGGGCCACATTCTTAGTGTGGTAACCCTGTCTGGGGCCACATTCTTAGCGTGAAAACTACCTGTGGCCACATTCTTAGCGTGGTAACTATCTGGGGCCACATTCGTAGCGTGGTAACTATCTGGGGCCACATTCTTAGTGTGGTAACCCTATCTGGTTCCACATTCTTAGTGTGACAACACTATCTGGAGCCAAATTCTTAGTGTGGTAACACTATCAGGGGAAATATTCTTAGCGTGGTAACTATCTGAGGCCACATTCTTAGCGTGGTAACTTTCTGGGGCCTCATTCTTTGTGTGGTAACCCGGTCTGGGGCCACATTCTTAGTGTGGTAACTATCTGTGGCCACATTTTTAGCGTGGTAACTATCTGGGGCCACATTCTTAGTGTGGTAGCTATCTAGGGCCACATTCGTAGCGTGGTAACTATCTGGGGCTACATTCTTAGTCTGGTAACTATCTAGCGCCACATTCTTAGTGTGGTAACTATCTGGGGCCACATTCTTAGTGTGGTAACCCTGTCTGGGGCCACATTCTTAGCGTGAAAACTACCTGTAGCCACATTCTTAGCGTGGTAACTATCTGGGGCCACATTCTTAGTGTGGTAACGCTATTTGGGACCACATTCTTAGCATGTTAACTATCTGGGGCCTCATTCGTAGCATGGTAACTATCTGGGGTCACATTCTTAGTGTGGTAACTGTCTGGGGCCACATTCTTAGCGTGAAAACTACCTGTGGCAACATTCTTAGCGTGGTAACTATCTGGGGCCACATTCTTAGTGTGGTAACCCTGTCTGGGGCCACATTCTTAGCGTGAAAACTACCTGTAGCCACATCCTTTGCGTGGTAACAATCTGGGGCCACATCCTTTGCGTGGTAACAATCTGGGGCCACATTCTTAGTGTGGTAACACTATTTGGGACCACACTTCTTAGCATGTCAACTCTCTGGGGCCACATTCGTAGCATGGTAACTATCTGGGGTCACATTCTTAGCGTGGTAACTGTCTGGGGCCACATTCTTAGTGTGGTAACCCTATCTGGGGCCACATTCTTAGCGTGGTAACTAACTGGGGCCACATTCTTAGCGTGGTAACTATCTTGGGCCACATTCTTAGCGTGGTAACTATCTGGGGCCACATTCGTAGCGTGGTAACTATCTGGGGCCACATTCTTAGTGTGGTAACCCTATCTGGCTCCACATTCTTAGTGTGGTAACTATCTGGGGCCACATTCTTAGCATGGTAACTATCTGGGGTCACATGCTTAGCGAGGTAACTATCTGTGGCCACATTCTTAGTGTGGTAACTATCTGGGGTCACATTCTTTGTGTGGTAGCTTTCTGGGGCCACATTATTAGTGTGGTAACTATCTGGGGCCACATTTTTAGTGTGGTAGCTTTCTGGGGCCACATTATTAGTGTGGTAACTATCTGGGGCCACATTCTTAGTGTGGCAACCCTATTTAGGGCCACATTCCCAGTGATATCTATATGGGGCCACATTCTTAGTGTGGTAAATATCTGGGGCCACATTCTTAATGTGGTATCTATCTGGGGCCAAATTCCTAGTGTGGTAACTATCTGGGGCCACATTCTAAGTGTGGTAACTATCAGGGGCAACATTCATAGTGTGGTAACTACCTGGGGCCACATTCTTAGTGTGGTAACTATCTGGGGCCACATTCTTAGTGTGGTAACTATCTGCGGCCATATTCTTAGTGTGGTAACTATCAGGGGCCACATTCTTAGCATGGTAACTATCTGGGGTCACATGCTTAGCGAGGTAACTATCTGTGGCCACTTTTTTAGTGTGGTAACTATCTGGGGCCACATTCTTTGTGTGGTAGCTTTCTGGGGCCACTTTATTAGTGTGGTAACTATCTGGGGCCACATTCTTAGTGTGGCAACCCTATTTAGGGCCACATTCTTAGAGTGATATCTATCTGGGGCCACATTCTTAGTGTGGTAACTATCTGGGGCCACATTCTTGATGTGGTATCTATCTGGGGCCACATTTCTAGTGTGGTAACTATCTGGGGCCACATTCTCAGTGTGGTAACACTATCTGGGGTCACATTCTTAACGTGATAACTATCTAGTGCCACATTCTTAGCGTGGTAACTATCTGGGGCTACATTCCAAGTGTGGTAACTATCTGGGGCAACATTCACAGTGTGGTAACTACCTGGGGCCACATTCTTACTGTGGTAACTATCTGGGGCCACATTCTTAGTGTGGTAACTATCTGGGGCCACATTCTTAGTGTGGTGACTATCTGGGGCCACATTCTTAGTGTGGTAACTATCTGGGGCCACATTCGTAGTGTGGTAACTATCTGGGGCTACATTCGAAGCGTGGTAACTCTCTGGGGCTACATTCTTAGTGTGGCAAACCTGTTTAGGGCCACATTCTTAGTGAGATAACTATATAGGGCCACATTCTTAGTGTGGTAACTATCTGTGGCCACATTTTTAGCGTGGTAACTATTTGGGGCCACATTCTTAGTGTGGTAGCTATCTAGGGCCACATTCGTAGCGTGGTAACTATCTGGGGCTACATTCTTAGTCTGGTAACTATCTAGCGCCACATTCTTAGTGTGGTAATATCTGGGGCCACATTCTTAGTGTGGTAACCGTGTCTGGGGCCACATTCTTAGCGTGAAAACTACCTGTGGCCACATTCTTAGCGTGGTAACTATCTGGGGCCACATTCTTAGTGTGGTAACACTATTTGGGACCACATTCTTAGCATGTTAACTATCTGGGGCCACATTCGTAGCATGGTAACTATCTGGGGTCACATTCTTAGTGTGGTAACTGTCTGGGGCCACATTCTTAGCGTGAAAACTACCTGTGGCAACATTCTTAGCGTGGTAACTATCTGGGGCCACATTCTTAGTGTGGTAACACTATTTGGGACCACATTCTTAGCATGTTAACTATCTGGGGCCACATTCGTTGCATGGTAACTATCTGGGGTCACATTCTTAGTGTGGTAACCCTATCTGGGGCCACATTCTTAGCGTGGTAACTATCTGGGGCCACATTCTTAGTGTGGCAACCCTATTTAGGGCCACATTCTTAGAGTGATATCTATCTGGGGCCACATTCTTAGTGTGGTAACTATCTGGGGCCACATTCTTGATGTGGTATCTATCTGGGGCCATATTCCTAGTGTGGTAACTATCTGGGGCCACATTCTCAGTGTGGTAACACTATGTGGGGTCACATTCTTAACGTGATAACTATCTAGGGCCACATTCGTAGCGTGGTAACTATCTGGGCCACATTCTAAGTGTGGTAACTATCTGGGGCAACATTCTTAGTGTGGTAACTACCTGGGGCCACATTCTTAGTGTGGCAACTATCAAGGGCCACATTCTTAGTGTGGTAACTATCTGGGGCCACATTCTTAGTGTGGTAACTATGTGGGGCCACAATCTTAGTGTGGCAACCCTATTTAGGGCCACATTCTTAGTGTGGTAACTATCTGGGGCCACATTCTTAGTGTGGTAACTATCTGGGGCCACATCCTTAGTGTGGTAACTCTCTGGGGCAACATTCGTAGTGTGGTAACTATCTGGGGCCACATTCGAAGCGTGGTAACTATCTGGGGCTACATTCTTAGTGTGGCAAACCTGTTTAGGGTCTCATTCTTAGTGTGATAATTATATGGGGCCACAATCTTAGTGTGGTAACTATCTGTGGCCACAATTTTAGCGTGGTAACTATCAGGGGCCACATTCTTTGTGTGGTAGCTATCTAGGGCCACATTCGTAGCGTGCTAACTATGTGGGGCTACATTCTTAGTGTGGTAACTATTTGGGGCCACATTCTTAGCGTGGTAACTATCAGGGGCCACATTCGTAGCGTGGTAACTATCTGGGGCCACATTCTTAGTGTGGTAACCCTATCTGGTTCCACATTCTTAGTGTGACAACACTATCTGGAGCCAAATTCCTAGTGTGGTAACACTATCAGGGGCCATATTCTTAGCGTGGTAACTATCTGAGGCCACATTCTTAGTGTGGTAACTATCTGGGGCAACATTCTTGATGTGGTATCTATCTGGGGCCACATTCCTAGTGTGGTAACTATCTGGGGCCACATTCTCAGTGTGGTAACACTATGTGGGGTCACATTCTTAACGTGATAACTATCTAGGGCCACATTCTTAGCGTGGTAACTATCTGGGCCACATTCTAAGTGTGGTAACTATCTGGGGCAACATTCTTAGTGTGGTAACTACCTGGGGCCACATTCTTAGTGTGGCAACTATCTTGGGCCACATTCTTAGTGTGGTAACTATCTAGGGCCACATTCTTAGTGTGGTAACCCTATCTGGTTCCACATTCTTAGTGTGACAACACTATTTGGAGCCAAATTCCTAGTGTGGTAACTATCTGTGGCCACATTCTTAGCGTGGTAACTATCTGAGGCCACATTCTTAGCGTGGTAACTTTCAGGGCCTCATTCTTTGTGTGGTAACCCGGTATGGGGCCACATTTTTAGTTTGGTAACACTATCTGGGGCCACATTCTTAGTGTGGTAACTATCTGTGGCCACATGTTTAGCGTGGTAACTATCTGGGGCCACATTCTTAGTGTGGTATCTATCTAGGGCCACATTCGTAGCGTGGTAACTATCTGGGGCTACATTCTTAGTCTGGTAACTATCTAGCGCCACATTCTTAGTCTGGTAACTATCTGGGGCCACATTCTTAGTGTGGTAATCCTGTCTGGGGCCACATTCTTAGCGTGAAAACTACCTGTGGCCACATTCTTAGCGTGGTAACTATCTGGGGCCACATTCTTAGTGTGGTAACACTATTTGGGACCACATTCTTAGCAAGTTAACTATCTGGGGCCACATTCGTAGCATGGAAACTATCTGGAGTCACATTCTTAGCGTGGTAACTGTCTGGGGCCACATTCTTAGTGTGGTAACCCTATCTGGGGCCACATTCTTAGCGTGGTAACTAACTGGGGCCACATTCTTAGCGTGGTAACTATCTGGGGCCACATTTTTAGCGTGGTAACTATCTGGGGCTACATTCTTAGTGTGGTAGCTGTCTATGGCCACATTTGTAGCGTGGTAACTATCTGGAGCTACATTCTTAGTGTGGTAACTATCTAGGGCCACATTCTTAGCATTTTAACTATCTGGGGCCACATTCCTATCGTGGAAACTATCTGGGGCAACATTCTTAGCGTGGTAACAATCTTAGGTCACATTCCTAGTGTGGTAACTATCTGGAGCCACATTCTTAGTGTGGTAACGATCTGGGGCCACATTCTTAGTGTGGTAACTATCTGGGACCACATGCTTAGTGTGATAACTATCTGGGGCCACATTCTTAGTGGGGCAACCCTGTTTAGGGCCACATTCTTAGTGTGATATCTATCTGGGGCCACATTCTAAGTGTGGTAACTATCTAGGGCCACATTCTTGGTGTGGTATTTATTTGGGGCCACATTCCTAGTGTGGTAACTATCTGGGGCCACATTCTCCAGTGTGGTAACACTATCTGGGGTCACATTCTTAGCGTGGTAACTATCTAGGGCCACATTCCTAGCGTGGTAACTATCTGGGGCCACATTCTTAGTGTGGTAACTATCTGGGGCCACATTCTTAGTGTGATAACTATCTGGGGCCACATTCTTAGAGTAGTAACTATCTGCGGCCACATTCTTAGAGTCGTAACTATCAAGGGCCACATTCTTAGTGTGGTAACTATCTGGTCACATTCTTAGTGTGATAACTATCTGGGGCCACATTCTTAGTGTGGTAACTATCTGCGGCCACATTCTTAGTGTGGTAACTATCAGGGGCCACATTCTTAGTGTGGTAACTCTCTGGTCACATTCCTAATGTGGTAAATATCTGGAGCCACATTCTTAGTGTGGTAACTCTCTGGGGCCACATTCTTAGTGTGGTAACTATCTGGGGCCACATTCTTAGTGTGATAACTATCTGGGGCCACATTCTTAGTGCGATAACTATCTGGGGCCACATTCTTAGTGGGGCAACCCTGTTTAGGGCCACATTCTTAGTGTGATATCTATCTGGGGCCACATTCTTAGCATGGTAACTATCTTGGGCCACATTCTTAGCATGGTAACTCTCTGGGGTCACATTCTTAGCGAGGTAACTATCTGTGGCCACATTCTTATTGTCGTAAAACCATCTGGGGCCACATTCTTAGCGTGGTAACTACCTAAGGCCACATTCTTAGTGTGTTAACTTTCTGGGGCCAGATTCTTATCGTGGTAACACTATTTGGTTCCACATTCATAGTGTGGTAACACTATCTGGAGCCACATTCTTAGTGTGGCAACACTACCTGGTTCCACATTCGTAGCGTGGTAACTATCTGGGGCCACATTCTTAGTGTGGTAACTATCTGGGGCCACATTCTTAGTGTGGTAACTTTCTGGGGCCACATTCTTAGTGTGGTAACTATCTGGGGCCACATTCTTAGTGTGGTAACTATCTGGGGCCACATTCGTAGCGTGGTAACTATCTGGGGCCACATTCTTAGTGTGGTAACTATCTGGTTCCACATTCGTAGCGTGGTAACTATCTGGGGCCACATTCTTAGTGTGATATCTATCTGGGGCCACATTCTTAGTGTGGTAACTATCTAGGGCCACATTCTTAGTGTGGTATCTATCTGGGGCCACATTCCTAGTGTGGTAACAATCTGGGGCCAAATTCTCAGTGTGGTAACACTATCTGGGGTCATATTCTTAGCGTGGTAACTATCTAGGACCACATTCTTAGCGTGGTAACTATCTGGGGCCACATTCTAAATGTGGTAACTATCTGGCGCCACATTTTTAGTGTGGTAACTATCTGCGGCCACATTCTTAGTATGGTAACTATCAGGGGCCACATTCTTAGTGTGGTAACTATCAGGGGCCACATTCTTAGTGTAGTAACTATCTGGGGCCACATTCTTAGTGTGGTTGCTTTCTGGGGCCACATTATTAGTGTGGTTGATACCTGGTTGATGGGGTTCTGGGAGTTCTTCTACTCCCCAAGCCCGGCCCGAGGCCAGGCTCGACTTGTGAGAGTTTGGTCCACCAGGCTGTTGCTTGGAGCGGCCCGCATGCCCACATACCTGGGTAACTATCTGGGGCCACAATCTTAGTGTGGCAACCCTGTTTAGAGCCACATTCTTAGTGTGGTAACTATCTGGGGCCACATTCTTAGTGTGGTAACTATCTGGGGCCACATTCCTAGTGTGGTAACTATCTGGGGCCACATTCTTAGTGTGGTAAATATCTGTGGCCACATTTTTAGCGTGGTAACTATCAGGGGCCACATTCTTTGTGTGGTAGCTATCTATGGCCACATTCGTAGCGTGGTAACTATCTGGGGCTACATTCTTAGTGTGGTAACTATCTAGGGCCACATCCTTAGTGTGGTAACTATCTGGGGCCTCATTCTTAGTGTGACAACCTTGTCTGGGGCCACATTCTTAGCATGAAATTACCTGTGGCAACATTCTTAGCGTGGTAACTATCTGGGGTCACATTCTCAGTGTGGTAACACTATCTGGGGCCACATTCTATGCATGGTAACTATCTGCTTCTACATTCTTAGCGTGGTAACTATCTGGGGCCACATTCGTAGCATGGTAACTATCTGGGGTCACATTCTTAGCGTGGTAACTGTCTAGGGTCACATTCTTAGTGTGGTAACCCTATCTGGGGCCATATTCTTAGCGTGGTAACTACCTGGGGCCACATTCTTAGCGTGGTAACTTTTTGGGGCCACTTTCTTAGCGTGGTAACTATCTGGGGCCACATTCTTAGTGTGGTAACCCTATCTGGTTCCACATTCTTAGTGTGACAACACTATCTGGAGCCAAATTCTTAGTGTGGTAACACTATCAGGGGCCATATTCTTAGCGTGGTAACTATCTGAGGCCACATTCTTAGCGTGGTAACTTTCTGGGGCCTCATTCTTTGTGTGGTAACCCGGTCTGGGGCCTCATTTTTTTGTTTGGTAACACTATCTGGGGCCACATTCTTAGTGTGGTAACTATCTGTTACCACATTTTTAGCGTGGTAACTATCTGGGGCCACATTCTTAGTGTGGTAGCTATCTAGGGCCACATTCGTAGCGTGGTAACTATCTGGGGCTACATTCTTAGTTTGGTAACTATCTAGCGCCACATTCTTAGTGTGTTAACTATCTGGGGCCACATTTTTAGTGTGGTAACCCTGTCCGGGGCCACATTCTTAGCGTGAAAACTACCTGTGGCCACATTCTTAGCGTGGTAACTATCTGGGGCCACATTCTTAGTGTGGTAACACTATTTGGGACCACATTCTTAGCATGTTAACTATCTGGGGCCACATTCGTAGCATGGTAACTATCTGGGGTCACATTCTTAGCGTGGTAACTATCTGGGGCCACATTCTTAGTGTGGTAACCCTAACTGGAGCCACATTCTTAGCGTGGTAACTAACTGGGGCCACATTCTTAGCGTGGTAACTATCTAGGGCCACATTCTTAGCGTGGTAACTATCTGGGGCCACATTCGTAGCGTGGTAACTATCTGGGGCCACATTCTTAGTGTGGTAACCCTATCTGACTCCACATTCTTAGTGTGGTAACACTATCTGGAGCCAAATTCCTAGTGTGGTAACACTATCAGGGGCAAAATTATTAGCGTGGTAACTATCAGGGGCCACATTCTTAGCGTGGTAACTATCTGGGGCCACATTCTTAGTGTGGTAACTATCTGGGGCCACATTCGTAGCGTGGTAACTATCTGGGGGCACATTCTTGGAGTGGTAACAATCTGGGGCCACATGTTTAGTGTGGTAACTCTCTGTGGCCACATTCTTAGCGTGGTAACTATCTGGGGCCACATTCTTAATGTGGTAACTATCTAAGGCCACATTCTTTGCGTGTTAACTATCTGGGGCTACATTCTTAGTGTGGTAACTATCCGGGGCGACATTCTTAGTGTGGTAACTATCTGGGGACACATTCTTAGTGTGGTAACTATCTGGAACCACATTCGTAGTGTGGTAACTATCTGGAGCCACATTCTTAGTGTGATAACTATCTGGGGCCACATTCTTAGTGTGGCAACCCTGTTTAGGGCCACATTCATAGTGTGATAACTATCTGGGGCCACATTCTTAGTGTGTTAACTATCTGCGGCCACATTCTTAGTGTGGCAACCATATCTAGGGCCACATTCGTAGTGTGGTAACTATCTGGGGCCACATTCTTAGTGTGGTAACTATCAGGGGCCACATTCTTAGTGTGGTAACTATCTGGGGCCACATTCTGAGCGTGGTAAATATCTGGGGCCACATTCTTAGTGTAGTAACTATCTAGGGCCACATTCTTAGCGTGGTAACTATCTGGGGCTACATTCTTAGTGTGGTAACTATCTGGGGCCACATTCTTAGTGTGGTAACTATCTGGGGCCACATTCGTAGTGTGGTAACTATCTGCAGCCACAATCTAAATGTGGCAACCCTATCTAGGGCCACATTCTTAGTGTGGTAACTATCTGGGGCCACATTCTTAGTGTGGTAACTATCAGGGGCTACATTCTTAGTGTGGTAACTATCTGTGGCCACATTCTTAGAGTGGTAAATATCTGGGGCCACATTCGTAATGTGGTAACTATCTAGGGCCACATTCTTAGCGTGGTAACATTCTGGGGCTACATTCCTAGTGTGGTAACTATCTGGAACGACATTCTTAGTGTGGTAACTATCTGGGACCACATTCTTTGTGTGGTAACTATCTGGGGCCACATTCTTCGTGTGGTAACTATCTCGGGCCACAATATTAGTTTGGTAACTATCTGGGGCCACATTCTTAGTGTGGTAACTATCTGGATCCACATTTTCAGCGTGGTAACTATCTGGGGCTACATTCTTAGTGTGGTAGCTATCTATGGCCACATTCGTAGCGTGGTAACTATCTGGAGCTACATTCTTAGTGTGGTAACTATCTAGGGCCACATTCTTAGTGTGGTAACTATCTGGGGCCACATTCTTAGTGTGGTAACTATCTGTGGCCACATTTTTAGCGTGGTAACTATCTGGGGCTACATTCTTAGTGTGGTAGCTATCTAGGGCCACATTCGTAGCGTGGTAACTATCTGGAGCTACATTCTTAGTGTGGTAACTATCTAGGGCCACATTCTTAGTGTGGTAGCTATCTGGGGCCACATTCTTAATGTGGCAACCCTGTCTGGGGCCACATTCTTAGCGTGATAACTATCTGCGGCTACATTCTTAGAGTGGTAACTATCTGGGGTCACATTCTTAGTGTGGTAACACTATCTGGGGCCACATTCTTAGCATGATAACTATCTGCGGCTACATTCTTAGCGTGGTAACTATCTGGGGCCACATTCGTAGTGTGGTTACACTATTTTTGGCCACATTCTTAGCATTTTAACTATCTGGGGCCACATTCCTAGCGTGGAAACTATCTGGGGCAACATTTTTAGTGTGGTAACTATCTAGAGCAACATTCTTAGCGTGGTAACTATCTGGGGCTACATTCTTATTGTGGAAACTATCTGGGGCGACATTCGTAGCGTGGTAACAATCTGGGGTCACATTCCTAGTGTGGTAACTATCTGGAGCCACATTCTTAGTGTGGTAACGATCTGGGGCCACATTCTAAGTGTGGTAACTATCTGGGGCACATTCTTAGTGTGATAACTATCTGGGGCCACATTCTTAGTGTGATAACTATCTGGGGCCACATTCTTAGTGGGGCAACCCTGTTTAGGGCCACATTCTTAGTGTGATATCTATCTGGGGCCACATTCGTAGTGTGGTAACTATCTAGGGCCACATTCTTGGTGTGGTATCTATTTGGGGCCACATTCCTAGTGTGGTAACTATCTGGGGCCACATTCTCAAGTGTGGTAACACTATCTGGGGTCACATTCTTAGCGTGGTAACTATCTAGGGCCACATTCTTAGCGTTGAAACTATCTGGGGCCACATTCTTAGTGTGGTAACTATCTGGGGCCACATTCTTAGTGTGATAACTATCTGGGGCCACATTCGTAGTGTGGTAACTATCTGCGGCCACATTCTTAGTGTGGTAACTATCTGGGGCCACATTCTTATTGTGGTAACTATCTGGTCACATTCTTAGCGTGGTAACTATGTGGGGCCACATTCTTAGTGTGGTAACTATCTGCGGCCACATTCTTAGTGTGGTAACTATCAGGGGCCACATTCTTAGTGTGGTAACCATCTGGTCACATTCCTAGTGTGGTAACTATCTGGAGCTCATTCTAAGTGTGGTAACTATCTGGGGCCACATTATTAGTGTGGTAACTATCTGAGGCCACATTCTTAGTGTGATAACTATCTGGGGCCACATTCTTAATGTGATAACTATCTGGGGCCACATTCTTAGTGGGGCAACCCTGTTTAGGGCCACATTCTTAGTGTGATATCTATCTGGGGCCACATTCTTAGCATGGTAACTATCTAGGGCCACATTCTTAGCGTTGTAACTATCTGGGGCCACATTCTTAGTGTGGTAACACTATCTGGAGCCATATTCATAGTGTGGTAACACTATCAGGAGCCATATTCCTAGCGTGGTAACTATCTGGGGCCACATTCTTAGCGTGGTAACTATTTGGGGCCACATTCCTTGTGTGGTAACCCTGACTGGGGGCCACATTTTTAATGTGGTAACTATCTAAGGCCACATTCTTTGCGTGTTAACTATCTGGGGCTACGTTCTTAGTGTGGTAACTATCCGGGGCGACATTCTTAGTGTGGTAACTAACTGGGGACACATTCTTAGTGTGGTAACTATCTGGAGCCACATTCTTAGTGTGGTAACTATCTGGGGCCACATTCTTAGTGTGGCAACCCTGTTTAGGGCCACATTCATAGTGTGATAACTATCTGGGGTCACATTCGTAGTGTGGTAACTATTTGCAGCCACAATCTAAATGTGGCAACCCTATCTAGGGCCACATTCTTAGTGTGGTAACTATCTGGGGCCACATTCTTAGTGTGGTAACTATCAGGGGCTACATTCTTAGTGTGGTAACTATCTGTGGCCACATTCTTAGAGTGGTAAATATCTGGGGCCACATTCGTAATGTGGTAACTATCTAGGGCCACATTCTTAGCGTGGTAACATTCTGGGGCTACATTCCTAGTGTGGTAACTATCTGGAACGACATTCTTAGTGTGGTAACTATCTGGGACCACATTCTTTGTGTGGTAACTATCTGGGGCCACATTCTTCGTGTGGTAACTATCTCGGGCCACAATATTAGTTTGGTAACTATCTGGGGCCACATTCTTAGTGTGGTAACTATCTGGATCCACATTTTCAGCGTGGTAACTATCTGGGGCTACATTCTTAGTGTGGTAGCTATCTATGGCCACATTCGTAGCGTGGTAACTATCTGGAGCTACATTCTTAGTGTGGTAACTATCTAGGGCCACATTCTTAGTGTGGTAACTATCTGGGGCCACATTCTTAGTGTGGTAACTATCTGTGGCCACATTTTTAGCGTGATAACTATCTGGGGCTACATTCTTAGTGTGGTAGCTATCTAGGGCCACATTCGTAGCGTGGTAACTATCTGGAGCTACATTCTTAGTGTGGTAACTATCTAGGGCCACATTCTTAGTGTGGTAGCTATCTGGGGCCACATTCTTAATGTGGCAACCCTGTCTGGGGCCACATTCTTAGCGTGATAACTATCTGCGGCTACATTCTTAGAGTGGTAACTATCTGGGGTCACATTCTTAGTGTGGTAACACTATCTGGGGCCACATTCTTAGCATGATAACTATCTGCGGCTACATTCTTAGCGTGGTAACTATCTGGGGCCACATTCGTAGTGTGGTTACACTATTTTTGGCCACATTCTTAGCATTTTAACTATCTGGGGCCACATTCCTAGCGTGGAAACTATCTGGGGCAACATTTTTAGTGTGGTAACTATCTAGAGCAACATTCTTAGCGTGGTAACTATCTGGGGCTACATTCTTATTGTGGAAACTATCTGGGGCGACATTCGTAGCGTGGTAACAATCTGGGGTCACATTCCTAGTGTGGTAACTATCTGGAGCCACATTCTTAGTGTGGTAACGATCTGGGGCCACATTCTAAGTGTGGTAACTATCTGGGGCACATTCTTAGTGTGATAACTATCTGGGGCCACATTCTTAGTGTGATAACTATCTGGGGCCACATTCTTAGTGGGGCAACCCTGTTTAGGGCCACATTCTTAGTGTGATATCTATCTGGGGCCACATTCGTAGTGTGGTAACTATCTAGGGCCACATTCTTGGTGTGGTATCTATTTGGGGCCACATTCCTAGTGTGGTAACTATCTGGGGCCACATTCTCAAGTGTGGTAACACTATCTGGGGTCACATTCTTAGCGTGGTAACTATCTAGGGCCACATTCTTAGCGTTGAAACTATCTGGGGCCACATTCTTAGTGTGGTAACTATCTGGGGCCACATTCTTAGTGTGATAATTATCTGGGGCCACATTCGTAGTGTGGTAACTATCTGCGGCCACATTCTTAGTGTGGTAACTATCTGGGGCCACATTCTTATTGTGGTAACTATCTGGTCACATTCTTAGCGTGGTAACTATGTGGGGCCACATTCTTAGTGTGGTAACTATCTGCGGCCACATTCTTAGTGTGGTAACTATCAGGGGCCACATTCTTAGTGTGGTAACCATCTGGTCACATTCCTAGTGTGGTAACTATCTGGAGCCACATTCTAAGTGTGGTAACTATCTGGGGCCACATTATTAGTGTGGTAACTATCTGAGGCCACATTCTTAGTGTGATAACTATCTGGGGCCACATTCTTAATGTGATAACTATCTGGGGCCACATTCTTAGTGGGGCAACCCTGTTTAGGGCCACATTCTTAGTGTGATATCTATCTGGGGCCACATTCTTAGCATGGTAACTATCTAGGGCCACATTCTTAGCGTTGTAACTATCTGGGGCCACATTCTTAGTGTGGTAACACTATCTGGAGCCATATTCATAGTGTGGTAACACTATCAGGAGCCATATTCCTAGCGTGGTAACTATCTGGGGCCACATTCTTAGCGTGGTAACTATTTGGGGCCACATTCCTTGTGTGGTAACCCTGACTGGGGGCCACATTTTTAATGTGGTAACTATCTAAGGCCACATTCTTTGCGTGTTAACTATCTGGGGCTACGTTCTTAGTGTGGTAACTATCCGGGGCGACATTCTTAGTGTGGTAACTAACTGGGGACACATTCTTAGTGTGGTAACTATCTGGAGCCACATTCTTAGTGTGGTAACTATCTGGGGCCACATTCTTAGTGTGGCAACCCTGTTTAGGGCCACATTCATAGTGTGATAACTATCTGGGGTCACATTCGTAGTGTGGTAACTATCTGCGGCCACATTCTTAGTGTGGCAACCCTATCTAGGGCCACATTCTTAGTGTAGTAACTATCTGGGGCCACATTCTTAGTGTGGTAACTATCAGGGGCCACATTCGTAGTGTGGTAACTATCTGTGGCCATATTCTCAGCGTGGTAAATATCTGGGGGAACATTCTTAGTGTAGTAACTATCTAGGGCCACATTCTTAGCGTGGTAACTATCTGGGGCTACATTCTTAGTGTGGTAACTATTTGGAACGACATTCTTAGTGTGGTAACTATCTGGGGCCACATTATTAGTGTGGTAACTATCTGGGGCCACATTCGTAGTGTGGTAACTATCTGCAGCCACAATCTAAATGTGGCAACCCTATCTAGGGCCACATTCTTAGTGTAGTAACTATCTGGGGCCACATTCCTAGTGTGGTAACTATCAGGGGCCACATTCTTAGTGTGGTAACTATCTGTGGCCACATTCTTAGCGTGGTAAATATCTGGGGCCACATTTTTAGTGTGGTAACTTTCTAGGGCCACATTCTTAGCGTGGTAACTATCCGGGGCTACATTCTTAGTGTGGTAACTATCTGAAACGACGTTCTTAGTGTGGTAACTATCTGGGGCCACATTCTTTGTGTGGTAACTATCTGGGGCCACATTCTTCGTGTGGTAACTATCTCGGGCCACAATATTAGTGTGGTAACTATCTGGTGCCACATTCGTAGTGTGGTAACTATCTGGGGCCACATTTTTAGCGTGGTAACTATCTGGGGCTACATTCTTTGTGTGGTAGCTGTCTATGGCCACATTCCTATCGTGGAAACTATCTGGGGCAACATTCTTAGCGTGGTAACAATCTGGGGTCACATTCCTAGTGTGGTAACTATCTGGAGCCACATTCTTAGTGTGGTAACGATCTAGGGCCACATTCTTAGTGTGGTAACTATCTGCGGCCACATTCTTAGTGTGGTAACTATCAGGGGCCACATTCTTAGTGTGGTAACTCTCTGGTCACATTCCTAGTGTGGTAACTATCTGGAGCCACATTCTCAAGTGTGGTAACACTATCTGGTTCACATTCTTAGCGTGGTAACTATCTAGGGCAACATTCTTAGCTTGGTAACTATCTGGGGGCCACATTCTTAGTGTGGTAACGATCTGGGGCCACATTCTTAGTGTGATAACTATCTGGGGCCTCATTCTTAGTGTGGTAACTAATCTGCGGCCACATTCTTAGAGTGGTAACTATCAGGGGCCACATTCTTAGTGTGGTAACTATCTGGTCACATTCTTAGCGTGGTAACTATCTGGGGCCACATTCTTAGTGTGGTAACTATCTGCGGCCACATTCTTAGTGTGGTAACTATCAGGGGCCACATTCTTAGTGTGGTAACTCTCTGGTCACATTCCTAGTGTGGTAACTATCTGGAGCCACATTCTTAGTGTGGTAACTCTCTGGGGCCACATTCTTAGTGTGGTAACTATCTGGGGCCACATTCTTAGTGTGATAACTATCTGGGGCCACATTCTTAGTGCGATAACTATCTGGGGCCACATTCTTAGTGGGGCAACCCTGTTTAGGGCCACATTCTTAGTGTGATATCAATCTGGGGCCACATTCTTAGCATGGTAACTATCTTGGGCCACATTCGTAGCATGGTAACTCTCTGGGGTCACATTCTTAGCGAGGTAACTATCTGTGGCCACATTTTTATTGTCGTAAAACCATCTGGGGCCACATTCTTAGCGTGGTAACTACCTAAGGCCACATTCTTAGTGTGTTAACTTTCTGGGGCCAGATTCTTATCGTGGTAACACTATCTGGTTCCACATTCATAGTGTGGTAACACTATCTGGAGCCACATTCTTAGTGTGGCAACACTACCTGGTTCCACATTCGTAGCGTGGTAACTATCTGGGGCCACATTCTTAGTGTGGTAACTATCTGGGGCCACATTCTTAGTGTGGTAACTTTCTGGGGCCACATTCTTAGTGTGCTAACTATCTGGGGCAACATTCTTTGTATGGCAACCCTATTTAGAGCCACATTCGTAGTGTGATATCTATCTGGGGCCACATTCTTAGTGTGGTAACTATCTAGGGCCACATTCTTAGTGTGGTATCTATCTGGGGGCACATTCCTAGTGTGGTAACAATCTGGGGCCAAATTCTCAGTGTGGTAACACTATCTGGGGTCATATTCTTAGCGTGGTAACTATCTAGGACCACATTCTTAGCGTGGTAACTATCTGGGGCCACATTCTAAATGTGGTAACTATCTGGCGCCACATTCTTAGTGTGGTAACTATCTGCGGCCACATTCTTAGTGTGGTAACTATCAGGGGCCACATTCTTAGTGTGGTAACTATCAGGGGCCACATTCTTAGTGTAGTAACTATCTGGGGCCACATTCTTAGTTTGGAAGCTTTCTGGGGCCACATTATTAGTGTGGTAACTATCTGGGGCCACATTCTTAGTGTGACAACCCTATTTAGGGCCACATTCTTAGAGTGATATCTATCTGGGGCCACATTCTTAGTGTGGTAACTATCTGGGGCCACATTCTTGATGTGGTATCTATCTGGGGCCACATTCCTAGTGTGTTAACTATCTGGGGCCACATTCGCAGTGTGGTAACACTATCTGGAGTCACATTCTTAACGTGATAACTATCTGGGGCCACATTCTAAGTGTGGTAACTATCTGGGGCAACATTCTTAGTGTGGTAACTACCTGGGGCCACATTCGTAGTGTGGTAACCATCTGGGGCCACATTCTTAGTGTGATAACTATCTGTGGCCACATTCTTAGTGTGGTAACTATCTGGGGCCACAATCTTAGTGTGGAACCCTGTTTAGGGCCACATTCTTAGTGTGGTAACTATCTGGGGCCACATTCTTAGTGTGGTAACTATCTGGGGCCACATTCCTAGTGTGGTAACTATCTGGGGCCACATTCTTAGTGTGGTAACTATCTGGCGCCACATTCTTAGTGTGGTAACTATCTGCGGCCACATTCTTAGTGTGGTAACTATCTAGGGCCACATTCTTAGTGTGGTATCTATCTGGGGGCACATTCCTAGTGTGGTAACAATCTGGGGCCAAATTCTCAGTGTGGTAACACTATCTGGGGTCATATTCTTAGCGTGGTAACTATCTAGGACCACATTCTTAGCGTGGTAACTATCTGGGGCCACATTCTAAATGTGGTAACTATCTGGCGCCACATTCTTAGTGTGGTAACTATCTGCGGCCACATTCTTAGTGTGGTAACTATCAGGGGCCACATTCTTAGTGTGGTAACTATCAGGGGCCACATTCTTAGTGTAGTAACTATCTGGGGCCACATTCTTAGTTTGGAAGCTTTCTGGGGCCACATTATTAGTGTGGTAACTATCTGGGGCCACATTCTTAGTGTGACAACCCTATTTAGGGCCACATTCTTAGAGTGATATCTATCTGGGGCCACATTCTTAGTGTGGTAACTATCTGGGGCCACATTCTTGATGTGGTATCTATCTGGGGCCACATTCCTAGTGTGTTAACTATCTGGGGCCACATTCGCAGTGTGGTAACACTATCTGGAGTCACATTCTTAACGTGATAACTATCTGGGGCCACATTCTAAGTGTGGTAACTATCTGGGGCAACATTCTTAGTGTGGTAACTACCTGGGGCCACATTCGTAGTGTGGTAACCATCTGGGGCCACATTCTTAGTGTGATAACTATCTGTGGCCACATTCTTAGTGTGGTAACTATCTGGGGCCACAATCTTAGTGTGGAACCCTGTTTAGGGCCACATTCTTAGTGTGGTAACTATCTGGGGCCACATTCTTAGTGTGGTAACTATCTGGGGCCACATTCCTAGTGTGGTAACTATCTGGGGCCACATTCTTAGTGTGGTAACTATCTGGGGCCACATTCTTAGTGTGGTAACTATCTGGGGCCACATTCGTAGTGTGGTAACTATCTGTGGCCACATTCGAAGCGTGGTAACTATCTGGGGCTACATTCTTAGTGTGGCAAACCTGTTTAGGGCCACTTCTTAGTGTGATAACTATATGGGGCCACATTCTTAGTGTGGTAAATATCTGTGGCCACATTTTTAGCGTGGTAACTATCAGGGGCCACATTCTTTGTGTGGTAGCTATCTATGGCCACATCCTTAGTGTGGTAACTATCTGGGGTCACATTCTTAGCATGAAATTACCTGTGGCAACATTCTTAGCGTGGTAACTATCTGGGGCTACATTCTTAGTGTGGTAACTATCTAGGGCCACATCCTTAGTGTGGTAACTATCTGGGGCCTCATTCTTAGTGTGACAACCTTGTCTGGGGCCACATTCTTAGCATGAAAAAACCTGTGGCAACATTCTTAGCGTGGTAACTATCTGGGGTCACATTCTCAGTGTGGTAACACTATCTGGGGCCACATTCTTAGCATGGTAACTATCTGCTTCTACATTCTTAGCGTGGTAACTATCTGGGGCCACATTCGTAGCATGGTAACTATCTGGGGTCACATTCTTAGCGTGGTAACTGTCTGGGGTCACATTCTTAGTGTGGTAACCCTATCTGGGGCCATATTCTTAGCGTGGTAACTACCTGGGGCCACATTCTTAGCGTGGTAACTTTTTGGGGCCACTTTCTTAGCGTGGTAACTATCTTGGGCCACATTCGTAGCGTGGTAACTATCTGGGGCCACATTCTTAGTGTGGTAACCCTATCTGGTTCCACATTCTTAGTGTGACAACACTATCTGGAGCCAAATTCTTAGTGTGGTAACACTATCAGGGGCCATATTCTTAGCGTGGAAACTATCTGAGGCCACATTCTTAGCGTGGTAACTTTCATGGGGCATCATTCTTTGTGTGGTAACCCGGTCTGGGGCCACATTTTTTTGTTTGGTTACACTATCTGGGGCCACATTCTTAGTGTGGTAACTATCTGTTACCTTATTTTTAGCGTGGTAACTATCTGGGGCCACATTCTTAGTGTGGTTGCTATCTAGGGCCACATTCGTAGCGTGGTAACTATCTGGGGCTACATTCTTAGTTTGGTAACTATCTAGCGCCACATTCTTAGTGTGTTAACTATCTGGGGCCACATTTTTAGTGTGGTAACCCTGTCCGGGGCCACATTCTTAGCGTGAAAACTACCTGTGGCCACATTCTTAGCGTGGTATCTATCTGGGGCCACATTCTTAGTGTGGTAACACTATTTGGGACCACATTCTTAGCATGTAAACTATCTGGGGCCACATTCGTAGCATGGTAACTATCTGGGGTCACATTCTTAGCGTGGTAACTATCTGGGACCACATTCTTAGTGTGGTAACCCTAACTGGAGCCACATTCTTAGCGTGGTAACTAACTGGGGCCACATTCTTAGCGTGGTAACTATCTGGGGCAAAATTATTAGCGTGGTAACTATCTGGGGCCACATTCTTAGCGTGGTAACTATCTGGGGCCACATTCTTTGTGTGGTAACCCTGTCTGGGGGAACATTCTTAGTGTGGTAACAATATCTGGGGACAAATTCTTAGTGTGGTAACTGTCTGGGGCAACATTGTTAGTGTGGTAACTATCTGGGGCCACATTCGTAGCGTATTAACTATCTGGGGGCACATTCTTGGTGTGGTAACAATCTGGGGCCACATGTTTAGTGTGGTAACTCTCTGTGGCCACATTCTTAGCGTGGTAACTATCTGTGGCCACATTCTTAATGTGGTAACTATCTAAGGCCACATTCTTTGCGTGTTAACTATCTGGGGCTACATTCTTAGTGTGGTAACTATCCGGGGCGACATTCTTAGTGTGGTAACTATCTGGGGACACATTCTTAGTGTGGTAACTATCTGGAGCCACATTCGTAGTGTGGTAACTATCTGGAGCCACATTCTTAGTGTGATAACTATCTGGGGCCACATTCTTAGTGTGGCAACCCTGTTTAGGGCCACATTCATAGTGTGATAACTATCTGGGGCCACATTCTTAGTGTGTTAACTATCTGCGGCCACATTCTTAGTGTGGCAAGCATATCTAGGGCCACATTCGTAGTGTGGTAACTATCTGGGGCCACATTCTTAGTGTGGTAACTATCAGGGGCCACATTCGTAGTGTGGTAACTATCTGGGGCCACATTCTCAGCGTGGTAAATATCTGGGGGAACATTCTTAGTGTAGTAACTATCTAGGGCCACATTCGTAGCGTGTTAACTATCTGGGGCCACATTCTTAGTGTGGTAACTATCAGGGGCAACATTCTTAGTGTGGTAACTATCTGTGTCCACATTCTTAGAGTGGTAAATATCTGGGGTCACATTCTTAGTGTGGTAACTATCTAGGGCCACATTCTTAGCGTGGTAACATTCTGGGGCTACATTCCTAGTGTGGTAACTATCTGGAACGACATTCTTAGTGTGGTAACTATCTGGGACCACATTCTTTGTGTGGTAACTATCTGGGGCCACATTCTTCGTGTGGTAACTATCTCGGGCCACAATATTAGTGTGGTAACTATCTGGGGCCACATTCTTAGAGTGGTAACTATCTGGATCCACATTTTCAGCGTGGTAACTATCTGGGGCTACATTCTTAGTGTGGTAGCTATCTAGGGCCACATTCGTAGCGTGGTAACTATCTGGAGCTACATTCTTAGTGTGGTAACTATCTAGGGCCACATTCTTAGTGTGGTAACTATCTGGGGCCACATTCTTAGTGTGGTAACTATCTGTGGCCACATTTTTAGTGTGGTAACTATCTAGGGCTACATTCTTTGTGTGGTAGCTATCTAGGGCCACATTCGTAGCGTGGTAACTATCTGGAGCTACATTCTTAGTGTGGTAACTATCTAGGGCTACATTCTTAGTGTGGTAACTATCTGGGGCCACATTCGTAATGTGGCAACCCTGTCTGGGGCCACATTCTTAGCGTGATAACTATCTGCGGCTACATTCTAAGAGTGGTAACTATCTGGGGTCACATTCTTAGTGTGGTAACACTATCTGGGGCCACATTCTTAGCATGATAACTATCTGCGGCTACATTTTTAGCGTGGTAACTATCTGGGGCCACATTCGTAGTGTGGTTACACTATTTTTGGCCACATTCTTAGCATTTTAACTATCTGGGGCCACATTCCTAGCGTGGAAACTATCTGGGGCAACATTTTTAGTGTGGTAACTATCTAGAGCAACATTCTTAGCGTGGTATCTATCTGGGGCTACATTCTTAGTGTGGAAACTATCTGGGGCGACATTCGTAGCGTGGTAACAATCTGGGGTCACATTCCTAGTGTGGTAACTATCTGGAGCCACATTCTTAGTGTGGTAACTATCTGGGGCCACATTCTAAGTGTGGTAACTATCTGGGGCCACATTCTTAGTGTGATAACTATCTGAGACCACATTCTTAGTGTGATAACTATCTGGGGCCACATTCTTAGTGGGGCAACCCTGTTTAGGGCCACATTCTTAGTGTGATATCTATCTGGGGCCACATTCTTAGTGTGGTAACTATCAGGGGCAACATTCTTAGTGTAGTAACTATCTGTGGTCACATTCTTAGCGTGGTAACTATCTGGGGCCACATTCTAAGTGTGGTAACTATCTAGGAACACATTCTTGGTGTGGTATCTATTTGGGGCCACATTCCTAGTGTGGTAACTATCTGGGGCCACATTCTAAGTGTGGTAACTATCTAGGGCCACATTCTTGGTGTGGTATCTATTTGGGGCCACATTCCTAGAGTGGTAACTATCTGGGGCCACATTCTCAAGTGTGGTAACACTATCTGGGGTCACATTCTTAGCGTGGTAACTATCTAGGGCCACATTCTTAGCGTTGTAACTATCTGGGGCCACATTCTTAGTGTGGTAACTATCTGGGGCCACATTCTTAGTGTGATAACTATCTGGGGCCACATTCTTAGTGTGGTAACTATCTGCGGCCACATTCTTAGTGTGGTAACTATCTGGGGCCACATTCTTAGTGTGGTAACTATCTGGTCACAATCTTAGCGTGGTAACTATGTGGGGCCACATTCTTAGTGTGGTAACTATCTGCGGCCACATTCTTAGTGTGGTAACTATCAGGGGCCACATTCTTAGTGTGGTAACCATCTGGTCACATTCCTAGTGTGGTAACTATCTGGAGCCACATTCTTAGTGTGGTAACTATCTGGGGCCACATTCTTAGTGTGGTAACTATCTGAGGCCACATTCATAGTGTGATAACTATCTGGGGCCACATTCTTAATGTGATAACTATCTGGGGCCACATTCTTAGTGGGGCAACCCTGTTTAGGGCCACATTCTTAGTGTGATATCTATCTGGGGCCACATTCTTAGCATGGTAACTATCTAGGGCCTCATTCTTAGCGTTGTAACTATCTGGGGCCACATTCTTAGTGTGGTAACACTATCTGGAGCCATATTCATAGTATGGTAACACTATCAGGGGCCATATTCTTAGCGTGGTAACTATCTGGGGCCACATTCCTTGTGTGGTAACCCTGACTGGGGCCACATTTTTAGTTTGGTAACACTATCTGGGGCCACATTCTTAGTGTGGTAACTATCTGGGGTCACATTCTTAGCGTGGTAACTGTCTGGGGCCACATTCTTAGTGTGGTAACCCTATCTGATGCCAAATTCTTAGCGTGGTAACTAACTGGGGCCACATTCTTAGCGTGGTAACTATCTGGGTCCACATTCTTAGCGTGGTGATTATCTGGGGCCACATTCGTAGCGTGGTAACTATCTGGGGCCACATTCTTAGCGTGGTAACAATCTGGAGCCACATTCTTAGTACGGTAACTCTCTGTGGCCACATTCTTAGTGTGGTAACTATCTGGGGCCACATTCTTAGTGTGGTAACTATCTGGGGCGACATTCTTAGTGTGGTAACTATCTAGGGCGACTTTCTTAGTGTGGTAACTATCTGGAGCCACATTCTTAGTGTGGTAAATATCTGGGGGCCACATTCTTAGTGTGTTAACTATCTGGGGCCACATTCTTAGTGTGGTAACCCTGTTTAGGGCCACATTCTTAGTGTGATAACTATTTGGGGCCACATTCTTAGTGTGGTAACTATCTGGGGCCACATTCTTAGTGTGGTAACTATCTGGGGCCACATTCTTTGTGTTGTAACTATCTGGGGCCGCATTCTTAGTGTGGTAACTATCTGGGGCCACATTCATTTTGTGTTAACTATCTGGGGCCACATTCGTAGTGTGGTAATTATATGGGGCCACATTCTTAGCGTGGTAACTATCTGGGGCCACATTCTTTGTGTGGTAGCTATCTAGGGCCACATTCGCAGCGTTGTAACTATCTGGGGCTACATTCTTAGTGTGGTAACTATCTAGGGCCACATTCTTAGTGTGGTAACTATCCGGGGCCACATTCTAAGTGTGGCAACCCTGTCTGGGGCCACATTCTTAGCGTGAAACTACTAGTGGCCACATTCTTAGCGTGGTAACTATCTGGGGTCACATTCTTAGCGTGGTAACTATCTGGGGCCACATTCGTAGCGTGGTAACTATCTGGGGCCACATTCGTAGTGTGGTAACCCTATCTGGTTCCACATTCTTAGTGTGGTAACACTATCTGAAGCCATATTTTTAGTGTGGTAACACTATCAGGGGCCATATTCTTAGCGTGGTAACTATCTGGGGCCACATTCGTAGTGTGGTAACTGTCTGGGGTCACATTCTTAGCGTGGTAACTGTCTGGGGCCACATTCTTCGTGTGGTAACCCTATCTGATGCCAAATTCTTAGCGTGGTAACTAACTGGGGTAACATTCTTAGCGTGGTGACTATCTGGGGCCACATTCGTAGCGTGGTAACTATCTGGGGCCACATTCGTAGTGTGGTAACCCTATCTGGTGCCACATTCTTAGTGTGGTAACTCTCTGTGGCCACATTCTTTGTGTGGTAACTATCTGGGGCCACATTCTTAGTGTGGTAACTATCTAAGGCCACATTCTTAGCGTGGTAACTATCTGGGGCTACATTGCTAGTGGGGTAACTATCTGGGGCGACATTCTTAGTGTGGTAACTATCTTGGGCGACTTTCTTAGTGTGGTAACTATCTGGAGCCACATTCATAGTGTGGTAAATATATGGGGCCACATTCTTAGTGTGATAACTATCTGGGGCCACATTCTTAGTGTGGTAACCCTTTTTAGGGCCACATTCTTAGTGTGATAACTATCTGGGGCCACATTCTTAGTGTGGTAACACTATCTGGGGCCACATTCTTAGTGTGGTAACTATCTGGAGCTACATTCTTTGTGTGGTAACTCTCTGGGGCCACATTCTTAGTGTGGCAACCCTGTTTAGGGCTACATTCTTAGTGTGATAACTATCTTGGGCCACATTCTTAGTGTGGTAACTACCTGTGGCCACAGTTTTAGCGTGGTAACTATCTGGGGCTACATTCTTATTGTGGTAGCTATCTAGGGCCCCATTAGTAGCGTGGTAACTATCTGGGGCTACATTTTTAGTGTGGTAACTATCTGGGGCCACATTCTTGGGGTGGTAATAATCTGGGGCCACATTCGTAGTGTGGTAACTTTCTGTGGCCACATTCTTAGCGTAGTAACTATGTGGTGCCACATTCTTAATGTGGTAACTCTCTAAGGCCACATTCTTAGCGTGTTAACTATCTGGGGCTACATTCTTAGTGTGGTAACTATCCGGGGCGACGTTCTTAGTGTGGTAACTATGTGGGGACACATTCTTAGTGTGGTAATTATCTGGAGCCACATTCTTAGTGTGGTAACTATCTGGGGCCACATTCTTTGTGTGGTACCTATCTGGGGCCACATTCTTAGTGTGATAACTATCTGGGCCACATTCTTAGTGTGATAACTATCTGGGCCACATTCTTAGTGTGGCAACCTTGTTTAGGGCCACATTCTTAGTGTAATAACTATTTGGGGCCACATTCTTAGTGTGGTAACACTATCTGGGGCCACATTCTTAGCGTGGTAACTATCTGGGGCTACATTCTTAGTGTAGTAACTATCTGGGGCGACATTCTTAGTGTGGTAACTATCTGGGGCCACATTCTTAGTGTGGTAACCATCTGGGGCACAATCTTAGTGTGATAACTATCTGGGGCCACATTCTTAGTGTGGCAACCTTGTTTAGGGCCACATTCTTAGTGTGATAACTATCTGGGGCCATACTCTTAGTGTGGTAACACTATCTGGGGCCACATTCATAGTGTGGTAACTACCTGGGGCCACATTCTTAGTGTGGCAACCTTGTTTAGGGCCACATTCTTAGTGTGATAACTATCTGGGGCCACATTCTTAGTGTGGTAACTATCAGGGGCCACATTCTTAGTGTAGTAACTATCTGTGGTCACATTCTTAGCGTGGTAACTATCTGGGGCCACATTCTTAGCATGGTAACTATCTGGGGCCACATTCGTAGCATGGTAACTCTCTGGGGTCACATTCTTAGCGAGGTAACTATCTTTGGCCACATTCTTAGTGTGGTAACTATCTGGGGCCACATTCTTAGTGTGGTAACTTTCTGGGGCCACATTCTTAGTGTGGCAACCCTATTTAGGGCCACATTCTTAGTGTGATATCTATCTGGGGTCACATTCTTAGTGTGGTAACTATCTGGGGCCACATTCTTGATGTGGTATCTGGGGCCACATTCCTAGTATGGTAACTATCTGGGGCCACATTCTCAGTGTGGTAACACTATTTGGGGTCACATTCTTAACGTGATAACTATCTAGGGCCACATACTTAGCGTGGTAACTATCTGGGGCCACATTCTAACTTTGGTAACTATCTGGGGCAACATTCTGTGTGTGGTAACACTAGCTGGGGCCACATTCTTAGCGTGGTAACTATCTGGGGCTACATTCTTAGTGTGGTAACTATCTGGGGCGACATTCTTAGTGTGGTAACTATCTGGGGCCACATTCTTAGTGTGGTAACCATCTGGGGCACAATCTTAGTGTGATAACTATCTGGGGCTACATTCTTAGTGTGGCAACCCTGTTTAGGGCCACATTCTTAGTGTGATAACTATCTAGGGCCACACACTTAGTGTGGTAACACTATCTGGGGCCACAATCATAGTGTGGTAACTACCTGGGGCCACATTCGTAGTGTGACAACCTTGTTTAGGGCCACATTCTTAGTGTGATAACTATCTGGGGCCACATTCTTAGTGTGGTAACTATCTGGGGCCACATTCTTAGTGTGGTAACGATCAGGGGCCACATTCTTTGTGTAGTAACTATCTGTGGTCACATTCTTAGCGTGGTAACTATCTGGGGCCACATTCGTAGCATGGTAACTATCTGGGGCCACATTCGTAGCATGGTAACTCTCTGGGGTCACATTCATAGCGAGGTAACTATCTTTGGCCACATTCTTAGTGTGGTAACTATCTGCGGCCACATTCTTAGTGTGGTAACTATCTGGGGCCACATTCTTGATGTGGTATCTATCTGGGGCCACATTCCTAGTATGGTAACTATCTGGGGCCACATTCTCAGTGTGGTAACACTATCTGGGGTCACATTCTTAACGTGGTAACTATCTAGGGCCACATACTTAGCGTGGTAACTATCTGGGGCAACATTCTAACTGTGGTAACTATCTGGGGCAACATTCTTAGTGTGGTAACAATCTGGGGCCACATTCTTAGTGTGGTAACTATCTTGTGCCACATTCTTTGTGGGGTAACTATCTGGGGCCACATTCTTAGTGTGGTAACTATCTGGGGCCACAATCTTAGTGTGGTATCTATCTGAGGCCACATTCTTATTGTGGTAACTATCTGGGGCCACATTCTTAGTGTGGTAACTATCTGGGGCCACAATCTTAGTGTGGCAACCCTGTTTAGGGCCACATTCTTAGTGTGGTAACTATCTGTGATCACATTCGTAGCGTGGTAACTATCTGGGGCCAGATCCTTAGTGTGGTAACTATCTGGGGCCACATTCTTAGTGAGGCAATCTTGTCTGGGGCCACATTCTTTGCGTGAAACAACATGTGGCAACATTCTTAGCGTGGTAACTATCTGGGGTCACATTCTTAGTGTGGTAACACTATCTGGGGCCACATTCTTAGCATGGTAACTATCTGCGGCTACATTCTTAGCGCGGTAACTATCTGGGGCCACATTCTTACTGTGGTAACACTATTTTTGACCTCATTCATATCATGTTAACTATCTTGGGCCATATTCGTAGCATGGTAACTATCTGGGGCCACATTCGTAGCATGGTAACTATCTGGGGTCACATTCTTAGTGTGGTAACCATATCTGAGGCCACATTCTTAGCGTGGTAACTACCTGTGGCCACATTCTTAGCGTGGTAACTATTTGGGGCCACATTCTTAGCGTGGTAACTATCTGGGGCCACATTCGTAGCGTGGTAACTATCTGGGGTCACATTCTTAGTGTAGTAACACAATCTGCAGCGAAATTCTTAGTGTGGTAACACTATCAGGGGCCATATTCCTAGCGTGGTAACTATCTGAGGCCACATTCTTAGTGTGGTAACTATCTGGGGCCTCATTCTTTGTCTGGTAACCCTTTCTGGGGGAACATTCTTAGCGTGGTAACTATCTGGGGCCACATTCTTAGCGTGGTAACTATCTGGGGCACATTCTTAACGTTGTAACTATCTGGGGCCACATTCCTAGCGTGGTAACTATCTGGGGCCACATTCTTAGCGTGGTAACTATCTGGGGCCACATTCTTAGTGTGGTAACTATCTGGAGCCACATTCTTAGCGTGGTAACTATCTGGGGCCACATTTTTAGTGTGGTAACACTATCTGGGGCCACATTCTTAGTGTGGTAACACTATCTGGGACCACATTCTTAGCGTGGTAACTATCTGGGGCACATTCTTACCGTTGTAACTATCTGGGGCCACATTCTTAGCGTGGTAACTATCTGGGGCACATTCTTAGCGTTGTAACTATCTGGGGCCACATTCTTAGTGTGGTAATTATCTGGGGCCACATTCTTAGTGTGGTAACTCTCTCTGGGGCTACATTCTTAAAGTGGTAGCTATCTGGGGCGACATTCTTAGCGTGTTAACTATCTGGAGCCACATTCTTAGCGTGGTAACTCTATCTGCGGCAACATTCTTAGCGTGGTAACTATCTGGGGCCACATTCTTAGTGTGGCAACTATCTGGGGCCACATTCTTAGTGTGGTAACACTATCTGGGGCCACATTCTTAGTGTGGTAACACTATCTGGGGCCACATTCTTAGTGTGGTAACACTATCTGGGGCTACATTCTTAGTGTGGTAACTATCTGGGTCGACATTCTTAGCTTGGTAACAGTATCTGGGTCCACATTCTTAGCGTGGTAACTCTATCTGGGGCCACAATCTAAGCATGGTAACTATCTGTGCCACATTCTTTGCGTGGTAACTATCTGGGGTCACATTCTTAGCGTTGTAACTATGTGAGGCCACATTCTTAGTGTGGTAACTATCTGGGGCCACATTCTTATCGTGGTAACTATCTTGGGCCACAGTCTTAGTGCGGTAACTACCTGGGGCCACATTCTTAGTGTGGTAACTATCTGGGCCACATTCTTAGCATGGTAACTATCTGGGGCCACATTCTTAGTGTGGTAACTATCTTGGCCACATTCTTATCATTGTAACTATCTGTGGCCACATTCTTAGCATGGTAACTATCTGGGGCCACATTCTTAGCGTCGTAACTATCTGGGGCCACATTCTTAGCGTCATAACTATCTGGGGCCACATTCTTTGCGTGGTAACTATCTGGGGCCACAGTCTTTGCGTGGTAACTATCTGGGGCCACATTCCTAGCGTGGTACTTACCTGGGGCCACATTGTTAGCGTGGTAACTATCTGGGGCAACATTCTTAGTGTGGTAACTATCTGGGGCCACATTCTTAGTGTGGTAACTATCTGGGGCCACATTCTCAGTGTGGTAACTATCTGGGGCTACATTCTCAGTGTGGTAACTATCTGGGCCCAGAGCCTCTACCACCCAAGCAGCACCCAGCCAAACTAGCACACACTTCCTCCCAGGCAACAACAGCGCTTCCTCTCGACGTGTTCACGGTGCAGATTCACAGCTTTATCAGTGAGATCGCGTGCAAAGATATATTACCCAAGTTAGCCAACCCGAACTGCCGCCCTGAATACAACCAGGGACAGCTGGAGGGTCTACCTTACGTAATGTGTATTGTCGTGTATAGCACTCTTTCTCTTCTCTGCTAAACCTTTCTTCCTCTCCAGGTCGGGACCTTCCCCCTGTGTGGTGAAATTGAGGTGGGGTATTCGTCCTGTCCTCCCAGGTGGGGCCACAGCACGTGCTTGCGCCCTGTGACACCCTGCCTGGTAGTTCTGCTATGCCGATCCCCTGCTAGAACCTCGTGGTACTGCGAGTCAACTGGCAGTTAGGGGTTGTCCTCGAGTAATACGTTCAAGAAACACGGATACTTCGTATTCATGTTGAATCGGGTTAAATTAGCTTGATAGGAACCCAATTTACGTCACTGACAAGCGTGCTCCAACCAACAGCTCATGAGCCAAAGATTCACAGTTCCACGGAGATCACAGCCACTCAGGATGAGTCAACCCACCATCATCTCCTCCACCAGACCACTACCTCACCCAAGATGCACTGCCTTTGCCTCCTTAACGCCTCTGATCCTCCCCCTGTATTCGGTGAATATTATACTCAGTAGACACTTCTGTAGTTTTATTAACTGAGACAACAAGGTGTATATCTGGCCAGCCGAGGTCCACCTACTCTGAGTCTGAGAGAAAACTGAGCCTGCTGGGAGCACGGCTGGTGACTGTCTGTCTGGCATGACGTCAGAGGCCTTCTCGCCTGTGATTGGTTATATTCCAACTTGTCATAGAATTTGAGTATAACACCTCTCGGACACGCTACCAAGTCGACGTCCCTTGTCGACAAGCTCTAGCTAGCTATATAGTTACAATGATACTGAAAGGACATCGGTGGCATTCAATAATGGCTTACATGTGAAATTTGCATAATAAACATTGAAAGAATATCAGGTGTGCATAATACTAACACCTAGGCATATGCACCAAAAAAATTTATCATAATAGGTGAAAATTATGGTAACAATGCTTTAATTAAACCAGAGTATTATTAACATGTGTATGTCTACTTATCAGATATGAACAGTACAACTCAAGGTATTGCCTAAACAAAATTATTAACATGTGTCAATGGCATGTGCTTGAAAACCATACAAAATTAAACAATTATTACATTAATGGAACAAAGTTCTGACCTAACAACCACAAATGAATTTTAAGATTAGATAATGATTTTTTCTTTTTTTTTCTTGTTAATGTACAATATATTTACAAGACCAATGGACAATATATTTAATGTTCAATATATTTACAAGCTATATACAAGACCTGGATCAAGAAGACTAACATCTGAGTGATAGCAGTCAGGATTCACTGGCCTCAATGTGGTTGCTAGAACATTAATGAACTCTTATGACAAGCACTGTAAAAATACAAACGGCAGTAGACTTAACAATGGCATCTAATTTATAACACAAAATAAAATTGAGAAAAAACTTCATTATACTATATATATATATATATATATATATATATATATATATATATATATATATATATATATATATATATATATATTATATATATATATATTTAAGATGAATAGGACAACCAGGGATATACTGAACATCTTGTTTCAGATTCTTTACTTTAAAATGCATAACGTTTCGAATACGTCTCGTATTCATCATCAGATCTAAAAGAAAAAACAGAAATCACAATCAAATAACTGGTAAACAAAGAACTCATAATGAATATAATTGCCAATCAAAGAAAGGAAAATGCTTTAAAAACAAAACACTTAAGCTCACTTAAAGTGATCAATACTAATAAAACTTATTAACTGTCCTATATATAAAAGCTAACTTAAAAATACATTAAACTACAAGATGAATTTTATAACTACTAAAACAAACCATTCTATTAAACTTACGTGAAGTGATCAGAAGTGAAACTTGATACCTATCTCATAGACACTAAACACTATAACAAATATTCATATAATGAATGCAAATTTACAAAAAATGTATATAAAATATAAACAGAAAAAGACAATTATAAAGTGCTAACCAAAATCTTATAAAAACTCAAATATTAAATAAAACTAAATACCAAAAAAATATATTATATATCCTAAATAAAAGATTATAATAATGTACAATGTCAAGACTTGAAATAAGTAAGAAAGGGCAAAGACATGGTAAACTAAACAAAATTATAATAAAATTAAACTACCAGAATGAACTATAAATCAAATTACAGGGCCTACTGTGCACTATACAGTGTACAATTGAACAGCTGAAAGGTTGCTATTTAACAGAGGCCGCAGCTCCTTTATATATAAGGATTCCATTACTCTCAAATCTGACTGGCCATTCATACAAGTGTCCAGAATTTTAAAATCAGATTCCAGCAGAGAATGATCAAACTCATTACAATAGTTTCTAATCTCCGAAAATGCTGGTTTAGACAATGGTAATCCAGTCCTAAAAGATAATCCCCGGTGCTCAAGTATCATAATCTTAAAGTTCCGAATGGAACTCCCGACATATCCAGCATTACAGCTGGAACAATTATACATATATACGACATTTGAGCACAAGAGGGTAGGCACTTTATCTTTAAATTTAAAATAAGAGCCTATGGTATTTGTGTTGACAAAAATAAATCTAAAGTCTACTTGAGAATAACAATGCTGCAACAGTCTCCTCAAACGACTCCTTACAGAAAAACTAATAGTGCCATAAAATGGTAATTTAATATATTTAAGATCCCTTTCTACTTTAGTAATCCTACACGATGGGTGAAACTTCTTATTTAAGAAATTCCTTATAAATGTATAAACCATATGCACAGGATAACCATTATTTGAAAAAAAATTCACAAGAAAATTAATTTCTTGATCAAAGTTATTCCAATTTGAACATAAAACAAAGGCCCTATTCAGTAGAGTGTTAATAGCATTTTCCTTAAAATTATTATTAAAATTAATTGGTTTCCTATTCATCTTAAAATTAAGGTTCCCGAAGGGAACATCGATCATAAATAAATATATATATATATATATATATATATATATATATATATATATATATATATATATATATATATATATATATATATATATATATATATATATATATATATATATATATATATATATATTAGTATATTTTGGTAGCAGTCTTTCCTGTAGACATATTTTATTAAATATGACCGAAAAAGTAAGATTAATAATTCTAACACGAATTTTCTCAATCTTTCGTACATTATGCTTCACTGTTGGAGGTAAATCAAAAATCACTTCTCCAAAATTCATTTTTATTTCTAGTCTGACGCGACACGGGCGCGTTTCGTAAAACTTATTACATTTTCAAAGACTTCACAAATACACAACTGATTAGAACTTGCGTTTCCCTGATTTTATATCTACATTTGAGTGAGGTGGGAAGGGTGATGTGGCATTACATTTGAGTGAGGTGGGAAGGATGATGTGGCATTAGAGGATATTAATAGGGTATTAAAAGTATCAACACAAGACAGAACACGAAACAATGGATATTGAATAGAAGTGTTTGTAGAAAGCCTATTGGTCCATATTTCTTGATGCTTCTATATTGGAGCGGAGTCTTGAGGTGGGTAGAATATAGTTGTGCAATAATTGGCTGTTGATTGCTGGTGTTGACTTCTTGATGTGTAGTGCCTCGCAAACGTCAAGCCGCCTGCTATCGCTGTATCTATCGATGATTTCTGTGTTGTTTACTAGGATTTCTCTGGCGATGGTTTGGTTATGGGAAGAGATTATATGTTCCTTAATGGAGCCCTGTTGTTTATGCATCGTTAAACGCCTAGAAAGAGATGTTGTTGTCTTGCCTATATACTGGGTTTTTTGGAGCTTACAGTCCCCAAGTGGGCATTTGAAGGCATAGACGACGTTAGTCTCTTTTAAAGCGTTCTGTTTCGTGTCTGGAGAGTTTCTCATGAGTAGGCTGGCCGTTTTTCTGGTTTTATAGTAAATCGTCAGTTGTATCCTCTGATTTTTGTCTGTAGGGATAACGTTTCTATTAACAATATCTTTCAGGACCCTTTCCTCTGTTTTATGAGCTGTGGAAAAGAAGTTCCTGTAAAATAGTCTAATAGGGGGTATAGGTGTTGTGTTAGTTGTCTCTTCGGAGGTTGCATGGCTTTTCACTTTCCTTCTTATGATGTCTTCGATGAAACCATTGGAGAAGCCGTTATTGACTAGAACCTGCCTTACCCTACAGAGTTCTTCGTCGACTTGCTTCCATTCTGAGCTGTGGCTGAGAGCACGGTCGACGTATGCGTTAACAACACTCCTCTTGTACCTGTCAGGGCAGTCGCTGTTGGCATTTAGGCACATTCCTATGTTTGTTTCCTTTGTGTAGACTGCAGTGTGGAAACCTCCGCCCTTTTCCATGACTGTTACATCTAGAAAAACAAGGATTGAAACAAGGATTATCAAGAAACTAACAACATTATATGGAGGACCTATGGCAATTCCACGACCAAGAGATGGCTTCCTGAACCTTGCAGGAATTAACCTCACTGAGGACCAAGTCACTCTCCTAAATCTGGGCATAAACTGTCATGTTATGTCCAGACCGAGTGAAATGGCCCGGAAAGTGGAGTTGGAAATTCTGTTGGACGACATATTCGACCTCGAGACACAAAAGAAGGTCACTACCAAAGATACCTTACAAGCAGAACTTATTGCAGAAGGAGGAAAGAATCGAGGCAACTACAGAAGCACCATACTGTCCCCCGAGCTTAGAGCGGCAGCTAAAAGCCTTCGTGAGAACAAGGAGATAGTTGTCAGGAGAGGTGACAAGTCGCCAATATATGTCATTCTTAAAAAAGACGAATATCTGGCGAAAATGAACATCATACTCTCTGACCAAACTAAGTTCCAAAGGGTAACGAAGGACACTACAGCCGAATTAAAAGCAAAGGTCAACAAACTGATCGAAACTGTGAACGCCAAGAAATCCGGACTCCACCTGCCAAAGATCATTGGGGAATATAAACCTGGATATGCGTATGGAAATGTCAAGACGCACAAGCCTGGAAACCCACTTCGGCCAATCATTAGCCAGATACCCACACCCACGTACAGATTGGCAAAGCGACTCAACGGCCTGCTGACTCCTTATATTCCTTGCGCCTTCAGCCTGAAGTCTCCAAAGGAATTTGTGGACTTACTGCGGGGCGCACGGGCCACAGGGATAAGAGCCTCGTTGGACGTAGAATCGCTGTTTACCAACGTACCTGTGGACGAGACAATCGGAATGATAGCCGACAGAGTGTATCGTGATCCAGCCTGTACTCCTCTTGACATGCCAGAAAGTATTCTGAGGAAACTACTCCAAGCTTGTACTAAAGAGGCACCCTTCTTGAGCCCGGATGGGCATATGTATAAGCAAGTAGATGGGGTCGCTATGGGTTCTCCCCTAGGTGTCCTGTTTGCAAACTTCTACATGGGTACCATCGAGCAAAAAGTCTTAGTCGACATGAACTTGAAACCGGCCATATACTGCAGGTATGTTGACGACATTTTTACACAGGTACCTGATGTCAGACATCTGCAGGAGCTGAAGGAGGCATTTGAGCAGAGTTCCGTGCTGCGTTTCACTTACGAGACGGAAAAGGATGGGAAGCTGCCTTTTCTAGATGTAACAGTCATGGAAAAGGGCGGAGGTTTCCACACTGCAGTCTACACAAAGGAAACAAACATAGGAATGTGCCTAAATGCCAACAGCGACTGCCCTGACAGGTACAAGAGGAGTGTTGTTAACGCATACGTCGACCGTGCTCTCAGCCACAGCTCAGAATGGAAGCAAGTCGACGAAGAACTCTGTAGGGTAAGGCAGGTTCTAGTCAATAACGGCTTCTCCAATGGTTTCATCGAAGACATCATAAGAAGGAAAGTGAAAAGCCATGCAACCTCCGAAGAGACAACTAACACAACACCTATACCCCCTATTAGACTATTTTACAGGAACTTCTTTTCCACAGCTCATAAAACAGAGGAAAGGGTCCTGAAAGATATTGTTAATAGAAACGTTATCCCTACAGACAAAAATCAGAGGATACAACTGACGATTTACTATAAAACCAGAAAAACGGCCAGCCTACTCATGAGAAACTCTCCAGACACGAAACAGAACGCTTTAAAAGAGACTAACGTCGTCTATGCCTTCAAATGCCCACTTGGGGACTGTAAGCTCCAAAAAACCCAGTATATAGGCAAGACAACAACATCTCTTTCTAGGCGTTTAACGATGCATAAACAACAGGGCTCCATTAAGGAACATATAATCTCTTCCCATAACCAAACCATCGCCAGAGAAATCCTAGTAAACAACACAGAAATCATCGATAGATACAGCGATAGCAGGCGGCTTGATGTTTGCGAGGCACTACACATCAAGAAGTCAACACCAGCAATCAACAGCCAATTATTGCACAACTATATTCTACCCACCTCAAGACTCCGCTCCAATATAGAAGCATCAAGAAATATGGACCAATAGGCTTTCTACAAACACTTCTATTCAATATCCATTGTTTCGTGTTCTGTCTTGTGTTGATACTTTTAATACCCTATTAATATCCTCTAATGCCACATCATCCTTCCCACCTCACTCAAATGTAATGCCACATCACCCTTCCCACCTCACTCAAATGTAGATATAAAATCAGGGAAACGCAAGTTCTAATCAGTTGTGTATTTGTGAAGTCTTTGAAAATGTAATAAGTTTTACGAAACGCGCCCGTGTCGCGTCAGACTAGAAATAAAAATGAATTTTGGAGAAGTGATTTTTGATTTACCTCCAACAGTGAAGCATAATGTACGAAAGATTGAGAAAATTCGTGTTAGAATTATTAATCTTACTTTTTCGGTCATATTTAATAAAATATATATATATATATATATATATATATATATATGCAATACTCATACCCAGTTGAAGCCTCCACACCCAGCTGATGCCTCCACACCCAGCCGCGGCCCCCCACACCCAGTTGATGCCTCCACACCCAGCCGCGGCCTCCACACCCAGTTGCTAGCTCCACACCCAGTTGCTGGCTCCACACCCAGTTGATGCCTCCACACCCAGCCGCGGCCTCCACACCCAGTTGCTGGCTCCACACCCAGTTGCTGGCTCCACACCCAGTTGCTGGCTCCACACCCAGCCGCGGCCTCCACACCCAGCCGCGGCCTCCACACCCAGTTGCTGGCTCCACACCCAGTTGCTAGCTCCACACCCAGTTGCTGGCTCCACACCCAGTTGATGCCTCCACACCCAGTTGCTAGCTCCACACCCAGTTGCTGGCTCCACACCCAGTTGCTGGCTCCACACCCAGTTGATGCCTCCACACCCAGCCGCGGCCTCCACACCCAGTTGCTGGCTCCACACCCAGTTGCTGGCTCCACACCCAGTTGATGCCTCCACACCCAGCCGCGGCCTCCACACCCAGTTGCTGGCTCCACACCCAGTTGCTGGCTCCACACCCAGGTGCTTTTTCCACACCCAGTTGATGCCTCCACACCCAGTTGCTGGCAGTTGCTTGGCCATGACCCAGTGTGTTTGCCCCCCTCAATAGAACAATGCACAGTTTAACTCTCCCAACCGAGTTGAAATGGAAAGGGTCCCAGCGGTCGGGCAGGACTCCACAAGCCTTGAGGTGCCATCAACTACTCCTAAAAGAGGTTTTTGCCGAGTATGCAACAAAAACACCGCCATAAACTCCAACGGTGGTGTTATCCGCTTTCACACCGTCAACGAGGTAAGATGCAGTGGTTCTCACCAGCTCCCAAAGGGAAGCAATGGCCAGCTGCCATTGACAGTCAGGGAAGAGACTCCCATTAACCTAATCTCATCTGAAAACCTCACCCAAGCGATCATAGCGACGTCTGCTAGAACATTACCACACATTCCAAAAGCAGCCCGCCCAAATGCAGCAGCCAAACTTTGTAATCTTCTGAAAAGGGTCAATGATGCCCCGGAAAACATTCAAGCGTGGCAAAATGTCCTTCTGTTTGGCAATGTATGCCTCACCGTCCCTCCAAGGAGGGACAAATCACTTGCTTCCTCGGTCCTGAGGGCGATAAATGAATACCCAAGGGAGGACAACCTAGTTCGCCTGCCTCTGCGAGCAAAACACACCCACCGCAGAAATGGTAACAACAACATACCGGAAACGTACAAAATCAGAGCACAAATCACCAAGAAAATTGAAGAGGGAAATACCGCAAGTGCTATTAGAGTCCTCACCAGTGACGAGAAAATTGCTCCTTGAAACTCAGCCACAGCACGGGCCCTGCAAAGCCAGCACCCACCCAGAGCCCCTCAAGGCGACAACATCGTTCCGCCATCAGCCGACACCATTTCAGACCCATTAATCGTTGGTGAATCTGAGGTCTACAAAGCAGCCCTTTCTTTTCCACCTGGGTCAGCAGGCGGCTTTACAGGGTTAAAACCTCAACACATCAAGCAAATGTTAAATCCTGCGGTTGGTGATGCTGCACAAGATCTTCTTATGGAACTCACAAGGTTCGTCAACATGTGCCTGGCTGGTGAGATACCTGAGGTCATCAGGCCTCTCTGTTGCTGGCCTCTCTAGGCCAATCGCTGTTGGCAACACTCTCCGACGCCTGATTGCCAAGGCTGCTACGAGGGTAGTCAGCCAGCAAGCGGCTGAATTGCTGAATCCAATCCAGGTAGGATTTGGAATCCCCCAAGGCTGTGAAGGGGCTGCCCATGTTGCACGACCATACATCACCAACATTTCTGATGAAAAGGCCCTGCTCAAACTGGACTTTAAGAATGCCTTCAACATGGTCAGAAGAGATGCAGTACTTTGTGCCGTACATCGCCATTTCCGGCCCCTCTACCCGTTCATACTATCGTGCTACAGTGGTGAGTCAAAACTGCTCTTTGGTGAACATGAAATCAGATCATGTGAAGATGTTCAGCAAGGTGATCCTCTTGCTCCCCTTCTTTTCTGCTTAGTCTTAAAAGAAATCACCGAAAGCTTGTCCAGCGAGTTCAACATCTGGTTTTTGGATGATGGCACTATAGTTGGCACCGTAGACCATCTTTTGGCAGATATCAGGAAAATAAGGGAGCAAGAAGTAAGCCTGGGTCTTGTCCTGAACCCTTCCAAGTGTGAAGTAGTCTCCTCCAACCCAGACATCGTAGCTAGAATAAGGTCTGCCTTGCCTGGAGCCCATGTCATTAGGGCCGAGAACAAGCACTCTCCTTGGAGCCCCCCCCCCCCTCGGGTCTAACGCCATTAAGGAGATCCTTGACAAGAAAATCGCAGACCTTAGGAGGATGGAAGACAGAATAGGTGACATCGATGCCCACGATGCTTTTTATCTCCTCACCAAATGCCTATCCCTTCCGAGGCTAACCTACTTTCTGAGGTGCGCCCCATCTTACGACAGCCGAAAGCTTGAAGAGTATGACCTCTTACTGAAGACCATGCTGGAAAAAGTTGTTAACCTCTCCCTCAACGAATGCCAGTGGAAACAAGCCACTCTTCCTGTTAGGCTCGGTGACTTGGGTGTCCGCACTGCTACCCAAATTGCTGTCTCAGCCTTCCTGTCTTCCTCCTTAGCATCAGATGACCTGGTTAAGGAAATTCTACCTGACACCCTGAGTGATGTAGCGGGGATACAGGACCCCCACTACACGGAATGCGACACGAAATGGGGTGCCATGGCAGACCCAGCACTCAGACCAGCCATGCCGAAAGCCAAAAAGCAATCCAGCTGGGACAGTCCCATTGTAGACAAAGAAGCCACAGCTTTGCTGGAGACAGCAACAACGCCCAGTGGTCGTGCACGCCTCACAGCTGTGCAGGCTCCCCATGCAGGGGACTTCCTTTTGGCAGTCCCTATGTCTGTGACAGGCACACGTCTTGATCCGCAGGAGCTCCGTATTGCAGTCGCTCTCCGTCTTGCTGCCCCTATCCACACTGTTCATACAAATATCTAATGAAAATCTCACCGACCTAACAAATTCTCAAAGACCTGAAAGTTGTAGCATTAAATATTATGATAGATATCGTGAGGAGACATTCACATATGGGACTAATAGAACAAGAACCCGGCAATGTGATGTTATAGTGGCCAGAATACGCCTGGGATATAGACGTATCTGGCAGCTTTCTCAAAACCCAAATGTCGAGTACACAATGTGTCAACTTTGTGAAAGAGAAAACATGCACTCTCTTGAACATTATATTGTAGAATGTCCCATACTGACTGACTTTCGCCCTCCTGGGCTAAGGTATGCTGAACTCTGTAGTTACTATATGAGTACTGGAACACTTGATGATATATTGGACTTGTATCCAAAATTGACCATGTAATGTATCAATCATACAATGTATGTATGTGATGTAACTATATAACCTGAGCTTGTAAAAGCACCTTCATCACCTTCAGTGATTAAGTGCTTAATTGCACACTAGTTTCTTTATCAGCTACCTCACCCTGTCAGGGTAAATGAGACAAATGTATGTGAATGCATGTATGTGTGTATATATGTATGTGTATGTGTGTGTGTGTATGTATATGTATGGGTATAAAGCAAATATGGAAGCTGATCAGAATTACATTTCACCTTTGTGAATGTACATTAATGACACTATGTAAAAGACACATCTAATACTTTATGTAGGGCGTACGTAAATCTGTGTATCTTTGTATTTACGTATGTAGGTTAGCTTAGCATTTTAAAAGCACCGAATCACATTCTGTGGTTGAGTGTTCAATAAACCCTTGAACTGTATGTTTAACACTTCTCTAACCCTGTCCATGGAGGACAGAAGAAAATGTATATATGCTGGTTAGCATTGTAAATGTGTGGCCACGTCTGTGGTAGAAAATAATAAAAAAAAAAAAAAAAAAAAAAAAAACTGTTCATAGGTGTATTTGCGGCGAGGCAGATGCTGACGAAAATGGATTGCATGGCTTGCACTGTGGAAAATCTGGTGGTTGGCACACTAGACACGACGAAGTCAATGACATCATTAAAAGAAGCCTTGCCTCTGCTCAGTGTCCGGCGGAGAGAGAGCCTTACCTTGAGGTTACCTTACCTTGAGGTGCTTCCGGGGCTTAGCGTCCCCGCGGTCCGGTCGTCGACCAGGCCTCCTGGTTGCCGGACTGATCAACCAGGCTGTTGGACGCGGCTGCTCGCAGCCTGACGTATGAGTCACAGCCTGGTTGATCAGGTATCCTTTGGAGGTGCTTATCCAGTTCTCTCTTGAACACTGTGAGGGGTCGGGCAGTTATGCCCCGCAACCTACTGAACCATGACTCTGTTAGCTTTGCCGGCCGACCAGACGGAATCACACTGCGACCGTGGAAGGGTGGCAGACAGTTGGCATGGGACGATACTTGTGTATCCACCCTGGCAACCACATGCATCAACCTCTCTGCCGGCACAGCAGGAGCCGCGGCGACACGCAGAGAAAGAGACAAGTCAGCCAAGTACAGGCAACTAGATCATCGGTACAACTTCGTTCCAATACGGTCTGAGACCCTAGGCCCATGGAGAGAGAGTGCAAGAAGGTTTCTTAAGGATCTTGGTTCCAAGCTCATTGACACCACAAGAGATCCAAGAACAGCAAGTTTTCTCTTTCAGCGCCTCAGTGTCGCAATCCAGAGGGGGAATGCTCGCTGCATCCTCGGTTCCTGCCTGGAGTCGGAGGAGTTCGAGGAAATCTACAGCCTTTAGGAAGCGAACTTTTTTTTGTGTTCTCTTAATGTTAATTTTTTGTATAAAATCAGATATGTATCTGTATAACCTTGTATAATAAAGTGTACACCATAAAAAAAGGGGGGTGGTAGGAGAAGCGAACACTCTTACGTATTCAGAGTTAAATGGCAAGTTTTCCCTGAATGCTCTGTGATCCCTTATCTGAGGCTGAGGGTCCCTATAATTGCACCAGAGGTGGTACCCCCCTATATATATATATATATATATATATATATATATATATATATATATATATATATATATATATATATATATATATATATATATATAATATATATATATATATATATATATATATATATATATATATATATAGATATAACAAGGCTTGTTCACCTATGAAGGCCATTCAGGCTTGTTCGCATATATAGATATATAGATATATAAATATATATATATATATATATATATATATATATATATATATATATATATATATATATATATATATATATATATATATATATATATATATATATATATATATATATATATATTATTAAATATGACCGAAAAAGTAAGATTAATAATTCTAACACGAATTTTCTCTATCTTTCTTACGTTTCTTTTCACTGTTGATGGTAATTCAAAGATCAATTCTCCAAAATTCATTTTTATTTCTAGTCTGACGCGACACTTGAGCGCGTTTCGTAAAACTTATTACATTTTCAAAGACTTTAGTTTACAAACACACAACTGAAACTGAATAGAGCTTACACATCTTTGAGTTTATATCTACATTTGGGTGAGGTGAATGAGGTGAAAAGGAACTTTCAACAATGGGTATTGAATGGGTATTAAATTCCAACACAAGACAGAACACGAAACAATGGGTACTGAATGGGTATTAAATTCAAACACAAGACAGAACATAGTTATGCATGAATATAGAATATAGTTATGCATGAATTGGCTGTTGATTGCTGGTGTTGACTTCTTGATGTGTAGTGCCTCGCAGACGTCAAGCCGCCTGCTATCGCTGTATCTATCGATGATTTCTGTGTTGTTTGCTATACACAACTATATTCTACCCATTTCAAGACTCCGCTCCAATATAGAAGCATCAAGAAATATGGACCAATAGGCTTTCTACAATTACTTCCATTCAATACCCATTGTTTCGTGGCCCTTTATGCACCTCTAGGCGGCTCTTTATGTGCCTCTAGGCGGTTATTTTATTTGCCTCTAGACGGCAATTTATGTACCTCTAGGCTGCCCTTAATGTGCTTCTAGGTGACCCTTTATGTTCCTCTAGGCGGCCCCTTTACGTGCTTGTAGGCGACCCCTTTATATACCTCTAGGCGGCCCTTTATGCGCCTCTTGGCGGCCCTTTATGTGCCTCTAGGCGGCCCTTTATGTGCCTCTAGGCGGCCATTTTATGTGCCTCTAGGCACCCCATTATGTACCTCTATGCGGATCTTTATGTGCCTGTAGACGGCCCTTTTCTTGGGCCTCTAGACGACCATTTTATGGGCCTCTAGGCGGCCATTTTATGCGCCTTCAGACGGCCCTATATGTGCCTCTAGGCAGCCATTTTAGTGGCTTGTAGGCGACCATTTTATGTGCCTCTAGGCAGTCCCTTTATGGGCTTCTAGAGGGCCATTTTATGTCCTACTAGGCGGCCCTTTTATGGGCCTAAAGGCGGCCATTTTATATTGTTGGGATCGAACTATCGAAAACTCAACACATTTAAATAAGTTTGTTCTGTGATTGCTTTCCTTATTTGTCTTTGTAATCCAACGGGTTACATTAATTTAATGAGGTGTCAGTCTCAGCATGACCTATTGTCAGCTGCGACACACGTGGTGCTGACGCCTGACAAAGGTCAAGATATAATTTTGGAATAGACTGCATCATGGATATATTCGGCTATATCACTAAAATTATAAGTGAGTACATTATATACAATTTAATATATGAATATATGTTAAGACACTGTACATAATAGGTACAGTTATATATATATATATATATATATATATATATATATATATATATATATATATATATATATATATATATATATATATATATATATATATATATATATATATATATATATATATATATATATATATATATATATATATACACATATATATATATATATATATATATATACACATATAGGCACAACTCTCCTAAACACGAGAGTGAAGTATACAACTTTAGAACACTTTCCCACCAGGAGACTCGAACCCTAGCCAGCACAGAAGCCTTCCAGCAACTGGCATAACAGGTACGCCTTAACCCTCTTCACCACCTGCTCAGACCCTTAAAAAGAGATGGTAATTTCGGAGTATTTAAATACACCGAAATTACCATCTCTTTTAAGGGTCTGAGCAGGTGGTGAAGAGGGTTAAGGCGTACCTGTTATGCCAGTTGCTGGAAGGCTTCTGTGCTGGCTAGGGTTCGAGTCTCCTGGTGGGAAAGTGTTCTAAAGTTGTATACTTCACTCTCGTGTTTAGGAGAGTTGTGCCTTAAGCATAGACACTGTGTCTTCCCATATTAACAGGGACTTGATGAAATTAACGTCTAAATGACCCCTCACTTGCTCTAGTGCTCTTGGGAGGTGTTGATCTTTGGTGTATTTAAATACTCCGAAATTACCATCTCTTTTAAGGGTCTGAGCAGGTGGTGAAGAGGTTAAGGCGTACCTGTTATGCCAGTTGCTGGAAGGCTTCTGTGCTGGCTAGGGTTCGAGTCTCCTGGTGGGAAAGTGTTCTAAAGTTGTACACATATATATATATATATATATATATATACACATATATATATATATATATATATATATATACACATATATATATATATATATATATATATTATCACATATACACATATATATATATATATATATATATATATATATATATATATATATATATATATATACATATATATATATATATATATATATATATATATATACACATATATATATATATATATATATATATATATATATATATATATATACACATATATATATATATATATATATATATATATATATATATATATATATACACATATATATATATACATATATATATATACATATATTATATACATATATATATACATATATATATATATATATATACATATATATATATATATATATATATATATATATATATATATATATATATATATATATATATATATATATATATATATATATGTTTCATTGAATATGACCGCATATTCTGTATTTATTATTTTCTGGTTTAGGGCTTCTATCCCTCTAACTATTTTCTTAGCATCAGGGCTTAATTGAAATAGGAGTTCTCCAAAACTCATTTTCGTACTTTTAAGGTGAAGAAAAGAAGTGATTTACTATAGAGTGTATTACACTTATTTGTATAATTTGCACGACGTTTCGAACCTCCATGGTTCATTCTCAAGTGAACAGATCTTACAATACTAGTTGATTTTATACCCGCATTAGGTCAGGTGATAATACAATGAAGGTGAAAAACATGGGGGGATACATAAGTGAGGTGAAACATAGAGGCTGCAGAAGGCGTATTGGCCCATACGAGGCATCTCCTATCCAAACACAAAGATTAATCCAGTGTAATTGGCCTGTTATGTTGGACATTGTCTTCTGTGTTGGCATCGATATGTTCTTGTCTTGTCCTTACTCTCATGGTTGGTAGAGTAAATAGTTCCGTGACTTGGGTGTTCATGGTAGGTCGCTCTATTCTTATGTGAATTGCCTCAAGAATTTGTAATCTTCTTGAATCTTGGGTTTTGTCTATTATGCAAGTATTCTTGTTCAACATTTCTCTTGTTAGAGTAATGTCATGGGCTTGTCTCATGTGATTCCTAGGGGCACCAGATTGAAGATGGCATGTCAAACGCCTCGTCAGCTTGGTCGACGTCATACCTATGTACTTACATTGAAGGTTACATCCTTCGTGGGGGCAAGTGTACATGTATACAACGCTTGACTGCTGTAGAGGGTTCTCCGTCGGCTTCGGGCTGTTTTTGATAAGGAGTTCGGAAGTCTTCTTGGTTTTGTAGAATATTATCAGGTTTATGTTTTGGTTAGGAGTAGTGCTTTTTACTCCTTTACGGATTATTTCTTTCATTATTCTTTCCTCTTTTATATGTTCACTGTGCATGGTTGATTTGTAATATAATTTTATTGGGGGTGTTGTGGTTTCTGTTCTAGGTTCTGAATTATACCAACGGTCCAAGTGTCTTCTTATAGCAGCGTTTATTTCCGCGTTGCTATATCCGTTGTTCACCAATACCTGAGTTACTCTTTCAAACTCTCTACTCACGTTGCTCCATTCAGAGCAGTGGGTAAGCGCTCGACGAATATAAGCATTGAGAACACTGGCTTTGTATCTTTGGGGGCACTCACTTCTACCGTTCAGGCATAATCCTATGTTGGTGGGCTTGGTATATACGTTGGTGCTTAAAGAGGTTCCTGTTTTTGTTATTAGTACATCCAAGAATGGCAGACTGTTATTTTCACTATTTTCATGTGTAAATCGGAGTACTGACTCTCTCTCTAGGTGTCTTTTTAGGTCAATTAGTTCATCTGAGTCTTTTACTATTACGAATATGTCATCTACATAACGGCAGTATACAGTTGGTTTTTGTCTGCTACTGAAGAAACGTCGTGCAAATTATACAAATAAGTGTAATACACTCTATAGTAAATCACTTCTTTTCTTCACCTTAAAAGTACGAAAATGAGTTTTGGAGAACTCCTATTTCAATTAAGCCCTGATGCTAAGAAAATAGTTAGAGGGATAGAAGCCCTAAACCAGAAAATAATAAATACAGAATATGCGGTCATATTCAATGAAACATGTTTGAAAGAAAACCTGCTGCCAGTATACACCAATATAAACCCACATGACCCAGCAGTCCGCAATACAGAGTTTACCTATAGGTATAGGCAAGAGCTCATTCGGCATCAACTAAACAAGAAGAAGGAAGCCCTCCAAACCTTTATAGAGCAGGCGGAGCATCTGTTAAACAAATGGACCCAGTACGACATCCCTATCCAACTCAAGCAAACCATCAACAGTGAACTATTTAACCTGAAACAATAACATAAAACTCTTGTAGAAACAAAGACACTCCGTAAGTTAACATCCCTAAACGGTGGCCAGCTAAAAATCCCTCGTCCTAAAGATGGCTACTTTAACCTGACTTCTTATGATCTTACCCAGGACCAACGAGACCTCTTAAATCTTGGTCTAAATTGTCAATTCTTATCTAAACCAAAGATGCATCAAAAACGCCTGGAAATCGAAATGCTTCTGGACGATATCCATAAGCTAGAAGACAACAAAAAAGTCATCACCACTGACACACTTCAAGCTGAACTACTTGCAGAAGCAGGGAAAAAACGAGGAACATATTCATCTACAATCTTAACCCCACGACTCAAAGAAGCAGCGAAACAACTAAAAAATCTGAAAGACGTAACAATAAGAAAAGCCGACAAAACAGCAGCATATGTATTGATTCCTACCCATGAATACATGAACAAAATTAGCGACATCCTAAGTGACGACTCCAAATTTCAACGAATCACGAGGAACCCCGTAGAAGACCTTAAGCGGAAAGTAAACAAAACAATTACAGCAATCAACGCAAAGAAAGGTAGTGTGCATTTCAATAAACTTCAAGGTGACTATGGCTTAGGATATGCCTACGGCAATGTTAAGACGCATAAACCAGGTAACCCACTACGCCCTATAATCAGCCAAATACCAAACCCAACTTATCACCTGGCAAAGAAACTCAATGAACTCCTAACTCCATACACTCCAAGTAAGTTTAGTCTACAATCATCAGCAGATTTCCTAGAATTGATCAAATCTACCCAGCCCGATGGAATCATCGCTTCCCTGGACGTTGAATCCCTATTTACCAACGTCCCAGTCGACACAACCATAGGAATGATACTGGACAGAGTATACAGAGACGAGAGCACCCCCAAATTAGACATACCTGAGCCACACTTGAAAAGTCTTCTCGAAGCATGTACAAAGGAAGCCCCTTTCATCAGTCCACAAGGAGACATGTATTTACAAATAGACGGAGTAGCAATGGGCTCCCCCTTAGGAGTTTTATTTGCTAATTTTTATATGGGAACCATCGAAGATAGGGTCTTCAGTAGCAGACAAAAACCAACTGTATACTGCCGTTATGTAGATGACATATTCGTAATAGTAAAAGACTCAGATGAACTAATTGACCTAAAAAGACACCTAGAGAGAGAGTCAGTACTCCGATTTACACATGAAAATAGTGAAAATAACAGTCTGCCATTCTTGGATGTACTAATAACAAAAACAGGAACCTCTTTAAGCACCAACGTATATACCAAGCCCACCAACATAGGATTATGCCTGAACGGTAGAAGTGAGTGCCCCCAAAGATACAAAGCCAGTGTTCTCAATGCTTATATTCGTCGAGCGCTTACCCACTGCTCTGAATGGAGCAACGTGAGTAGAGAGTTTGAAAGAGTAACTCAGGTATTGGTGAACAACGGATATAGCAACGCGGAAATAAACGCTGCTATAAGAAGACACTTGGACCGTTGGTATAATTCAGAACCTAGAACAGAAACCACAACACCCCCAATAAAATTATATTACAAATCAACCATGCACAGTGAACATATAAAAGAGGAAAGAATAATGAAAGAAATAATCCGTAAAGGAGTAAAAAGCACTACTCCTAACCAAAACATAAACCTGATAATATTCTACAAAACCAAGAAGACTTCCGAACTCCTTATCAAAAACAGCCCGAAGCCGACGGAGAACCCTCTACAGCAGTCAAGCGTTGTATACATGTAAACTTGCCCCCACGAAGGATGTAACCTTCAATGTAAGTACATAGGTATGACGTCGACCAAGCTGACGAGGCGTTTGACATGCCATCTTCAATCTGGTGCCCCTAGGAATCACATGAGACAAGCCCATGACATTACTCTAACAAGAGAAATGTTGAACAAGATGTCACGTGGGGGTGGGCGGTCCGGGGCTCTGCTAACACTTAACTGCTAGGGGCTCAAAGGCCCAAATACTCAGCCCCTCCGACTCCCAGGATTCACCGGAGTCTCCTTGGTCACACAAGATAGGACCAACAATGCCCACCTCCGCAGGTCTTTGCTTCCACCACAAAAGGGGGTGCCACTGATTCACCCTGAAAGCCCTTCAGTCAAACACGGGGAAACTGCTGTTAACAGTTCCGGCCTAGACCCGTGGGGGAGTGAAGGAAGACTCAGGCTTACCTATAACCATAACCTCCCTGAGTCTTGCCTGCCAGACAAAAAAAAAGGTTGCAGGAACTCCTTTCCCGCCTGTCTTCTCTATCTTCCTCTTAGCAAGGTCGCCAGCTGGGTTATTATATCTGCACCCCAGCAATGCAGTTCAGTGGGTGTATATATATTGTTTGTAGCCAGAAATGTATGCTCATAGAGAAATATCATAAATGGAGGCACACTCAAACACAGTAATAAAATGTGTGGATTTACTGACGCGAATTACATGAACACACACGCACAATCACAAGTAATACATGAATATGGAATATGGATAATGAGCCTGGAGATCGTCAGCCTCTTCTTCCACGACCATCCAACACTCCTTCAACTGGGCAGGAAGACAGGAGTCTCACACTCTCACAGGAGGGCCTCTTCACCACGTCGGCACCTCTTCTTCACTGTCCTGCCATCCATACACACTGTCCTCTCTGACAGTCCTGGACACAAGCTGCCTTGCAGCCTATTCTACTATTAAAGTAATAAAGTCTTGCTGCCACATACACAAGTAAATATTGTGGCCTAACTAGCCTACTCATACAAGGGGTAATGGGAGGGAAAAATGATCTACCTTACACTCCTGGCTCACGACGCCTATCCCTCGATGGTGTGAGGTTCCCACGCTTCCTTGGGTCGATCCTCGACGATCCAGGGCGTTCCACAGGTCCTCAGGTGTCGTGAAGCCTTCGCGTCGTCGCCGTTCCAATCCCTGAGATTCAGCTGCCCCAATCCTGGTTCATCGATGGGCGCTGAGCTAATCACTATTTTTCCCCACACTCGCCTCTCCCACAGGGCGTCGCTCCTTGTCCTAGGCACGGTGTCGTCCTTCCAAGATTCTCAGTGGATGTGACCCCAGTCACAGCTAGCTTGCTCGCCCACCTTCCAGACCTCAACGTCCAGCCAGCGGCGCCGCCCAGCGTCGTCGCCGACTATTTTCCAAGTTTGGGCACTTCTCTGCTCACTGAACTTGGTTCCTCTTTTGCTTCCCAGAAGCGCAGGGTCTCCAATAGCTGTGATGGCTGCGACAGCCAGCTCAATCCACTGAACAAGGCTTGCAGAGCCTCCAATCCCTGAGAGCAGACCGAGGCGCGTCCTGTCGCTTCCACGGTCAGCACAACTCTGACGTTGGCGCCGCCCGGGGCACTCGGTGACGTCATGGCGGGCCCTGATTTGTCGCCCGCGACCTACGTCGGCCAATCCGCGATCGGCATAGTGTCCCTTCCACAAGGTCATATCTGCCGTAGGGGATACTGTTTCATTTTATAACAGGGCGCCAATTTTCCTTTATTTACAACTTATAATATAACTTCTTTCCCTTAACTGGCAGCCGGTCTGGTCGCCACATATATCAATAGATTCCCTGAACCTCAGAGAATCAGTAGGGAGAGCTGATATGACTCTTTAAGCCGGCAAACGAAAGAAATAGGAGAGGGCACCGTAACATACCCCTCCCCTTAAAATAAGAGTCATATCGGAAGAGCAGCACTCAAGAGGGCCATCTATACTCTTGCTCCCTCCGTTCCTGAAGTGTCACTCCTCCAGTTGGTGACGTGGCTCGTACCACCTTGCCAGTCACTTGCCTCATTGTATCTCCACCTCGCATAGTACCGGGTGTGATGGGTGTTCCCTGAACACCTACAAGAAATCCTCTCTCCGTGGCTACAAGTGTACTCCCACGGCTCGTTACCACTGTAAGATTCAGTGCATGCGGCGCCTCCACCGCGTCGTGCACTCCGAGATAGTCTTGCATTTCCACTGCGTCCTACAGGTACTCCATGTTTCCTCTCATGATCTCCTCTTCGCCAATCTTCTCTCTTCTCGGTTCCTCTTCTCCCGTAGGTGCGTTGTCTCCTCACAGTGGCACTTGTAACCTGTACTCCATCCAGCAGCTTCCTCTCTTCCACACTAGGCTTTTGCGATGGCCCAATGCCCCTCTGGTTAGGCTGGCGCCTACCCTGGGTGTACCTATTCTCTGCTTTCTTCGTATTGCCTTTTCTATACCACTCGCTCCTTCTTTCCCGACGAACATCTTCACTCCTCCATGAGATTCTCTTCCCTGCAGACGTCTTGTTCGGTTCGTGGTTGGGCTCATCCACCTCCCTGTGGCTCACCTCACTACGGTGGTTCATCTTGCACCTACCACTATTCATCTGACCGGCATAGGGTGCACTGCGTCGTGGCTCCTCCACTCTGCCCCTCACTGCCGTTCGCTCATCCACTGAGCTTACTTTATTTACGTTTCTGTATGGAGGGAGTGCGGTCTGCAGCCTCTTCACCGCCCCAGGCGTTTGTACAGCTGCTCCTCGCCACTCCTCCACACGCATCATCAGGCTTAATCGGAGGGCTTCGTCGGGGTTTTCCACAACCTCCGACGACCTCTCTGCACTCTCGCCCTCGTTGTCGTCGTCTCTGGCGACGTTTTCCCTGGCGAAGTCGGCTTCCTCACCACCATCTGGAACGACCGATACCTCACCTGGCAGGGTTGTACCGCTGCTTGCAACATAGGCACTCCTGGCCCAATCGGGTTGTATCTTGCCTCCTCCGAGGTCATTACCCAGCACCATCTGTACATGCTCTAGGGGTAACTTAGGGGCTACAGCTACTATAGCTTTCTCGACTCCGCAGTCGGCAATCAGCTGTACTTCGTGAAGTGGCAACCTGTATTCCTCCCCCACACTGCGTATCCTCACCACTCCCACAGGTGAATCATTAAATTCCTTGGGGAGAATACTCCTGGTCACCATACTTATGTCAACACCCGTATCTCGAAGCACGGCAACCTCCACTGGGTCTGACTTTCCAAACTTCACGTTGGCCCCGAAAACGAAGGGATGTTCACCCAACTTCATTTCCCAACCATTCACGTTGGGTCCACTATAATATGGGGTGTGAACAAACACTCTCTCCTCTTCCAACATTAATCCTACATTCCTTTGGTGCTCCTCACACTCGCGGGCATAATGTCCTCTCACACCACAGTTGTAGCATCGGCCACCTCCCCTGGGCGGCCACTCGCTAGTCACTCTGGCGGTACCACTTGCAGACGTCCCCTGGGTCCTCCTTGGACTCCCTGTCGTCGTGTCCGGGACTGCAGCACTCGCTCCCGAGCTACGTCCACTGCTCACAGGTTGGGGCTTCCTCCCCGCGTCCCTTGAGCTCTTGAACTGGGTTACCTCATTGGGTACACTACTTTTGGGAGAGTCCCCATCCATCCTCGCTCCTCCTGAACTCCTAAGGTTCCCTCCCGACCTGGGGTAAGGCGAGTGTCTGGGCGGCCCCTCCCTCCTGATATGTAGTGCCTCCTCCAGCATGTCGGCTCGATCCGCTGCAGCCTTCAGGTCCTTAATACCTGCTTCTCTCACCATTACTCGCAACTCAGGATGGAGCACCGACATAAACTTCTCCATCACTATCAGTCGTTTGATATCATCCACCGACTCCGCTTCCTCCGCCTTCAACCATCGTAGGAATTTCCGTTCCATATCCCTGGCGGTCTCGGCGTAAGTCTTTCCCGACGCTCTTGTACACTCTCTGAACCGCTTCCGGTACATCTCCGGAGTCAGCCGGAATGAGTGGAGAACCGCATTCTTAATCGCGTCATAACTAGTACACTCCTCTAGGTCCAGCATGTTATAGGCTTCCCGGGCCTCACCAGTCAATCTGCCCTGGACCAGAGCAGCCCAATCATCTTCCGGCCACTCCTTCAGAGTTGCTATCCGTTCAAAGTGTTCGAAGAACGCCTCAGCTTCTTGTGGTTCGAACGTAGGTAAGTCACGTTCCCTTACCTTGAGGTCATCCCGCCGTGCAGGTAGTGAGGGCAGACCACGTTCAACGCGACGCAATTCGACTTCTTTCTTTGCCCTTATCTCCTCCAGTCGCAGTTGTCTCTCTCCTTCTTCCCGCTGCAGCCGAGCTTCTCGCTCCTCTCGCTGCAGCTCAGCCGCACGTTCCTCTCGCTGCAGCTCAGCCGCACGTTCCTCTCGCTGCATTTGCGCTTCTCTCTCCTCTCGTCGCAGCTGGGCTTCCAGTTGCATCTTCATTATTTCCAGTTGCAGGCTCCTCTTACTACAGCTGGACCTTCCACTGCTCCCATGTTCACTGTGAATTCTCTCCACACTGGTAGGCGCTTGGGGAGGCCCTAGTCGGGACGGTTCACCTTGCGACGGCTCTCCTCGGGACAGCTCCTCTTGAGATGGCTCCTCTCCCGTCGCTTCCTCTCGAGCTGTGAGTTGTGCCATGATCTCTATCCTTCGCTCCGCTACCTTAGTCGTCCTCAACCTGATCCCAAAGTGGTTTGCCACTTGTTGGAGCTGGGCCTTGGTACACTCTTCCAAAATTCTCTCGTCCCTTGTGTCAATAAATTTCTTTACTTTGTCTTCCTCCATCTCTATATCATCAAGCATACACGACGGCACAGACAAGTTAGTAGGCACTAATTTCACCGTTTCAGTCCCTTAGCCGGTTGAGTAACAGTACCACCGAATTCACTGGCCACACTGTATTAGTACCCTGGCAACACTTGTCTTGAAATTTGGTCCACACTGTAGCTTGATCCACGCTTCCTGGCGAGGTTCCCAGTTCTTGGCTACTGGGGTTCGAATCCTGGCAAGGTCGCCAGTTCTCTTGTCACGTGGGGGTGGGCGGTCCGGGGCTCTGCTAACACTTAACTGCTAGGGGCTCAAAGGCCCAAATACTCAGCCCCTCCGACTCCCGGGATTCACCGGAGTCTCCTTGGTCACACAAGATAGGACCAACAATGCCCACCTCCGCAGGTCTTTGCTTCCACCACAAAAGGGGGTGCCACTGATTCACCCTGGAAGCCCTTCAGTCAAACACGGGGAAACTGCTGTTAACAGTTCCGGCCTAGACCCGTGGGGGAGTGAAGGAAGACTCAGGCTTACCTATAACCATAACCTCCCTGAGTCTTGCCTGCCAGACAAAAAAAAAGGTTGCAGGAACTCCTTTCCCGCCTGTCTTCTCTATCTTCCTCTTAGCAAGGTCGCCAGCTGGGTTATTATATCTGCACCCCAGCAATGCAGTTCAGTGGGTGTATATATATTGTTTGTAGCCAGAAATGTATGCTCATAGAGAAATATCATAAATGGAGGCACACTCAAACACAGTAATAAAATGTGTGGATTTACTGACGCGAATTACATGAACACACACGCACAATCACAAGTAATACATGAATATGGAATATGGATAATGAGCCTGGAGATCGTCAGCCTCTTCTTCCACGACCATCCAACACTCCTTCAACTGGGCAGGAAGACAGGAGTCTCACACTCTCACAGGAGGGCCTCTTCACCACGTCGGCACCTCTTCTTCACTGTCCTGCCATCCATACACACTGTCCTCTCTGACAGTCCTGGACACAAGCTGCCTTGCAGCCTATTCTACTATTAAAGTAATAAAGTCTTGCTGCCACATACACAAGTAAATATTGTGGCCTAACTAGCCTACTCATACAAGGGGTAATGGGAGGGAAAAATGATCTACCTTACACTCCTGGCTCACGACGCCTATCCCTCGATGGTGTGAGGTTCCCACGCTTCCTTGGGTCGATCCTCGACGATCCAGGGCGTTCCACAGGTCCTCAGGTGTCGTGAAGCCTTCGCGTCGTCGCCGTTCCAATCCCTGAGATTCAGCTGCCCCAATCCTGGTTCATCGATGGGCGCTGAGCTAATCACTATTTTTCCCCACACTCGCCTCTCCCACAGGGCGTCGCTCCTTGTCCTAGGCACGGTGTCGTCCTTCCAAGATTCTCAGTGGATGTGACCCCAGTCACAGCTAGCTTGCTCGCCCACCTTCCAGACCTCAACGTCCAGCCAGCGGCGCCGCCCAGCGTCGTCGCCGACTATTTTCCAATTTTGGGCACTTCTCTGCTCACTGAACTTGGTTCCTCTTTTGCTTCCCAGATGCGCAGGGTCTCCAATAGCTGTGATGGCTGCGACAGCCAGCTCAATCCACTGAACAAGGCTTGCAGAGCCTCCAATCCCTGAGAGCAGACCGAGGCGCGTCCTGTCGCTTCCACGGTCAGTACAACTCTGACGTTGGCGCCGCCCGGGGCACTCGGTGACGTCATGGCGGGCCCTGATTTGTCGCCCGCGACCTACGTCGGCCAATCCGCGATCGGCATAGTGTCCCTTCCACAAGGTCATATCTGCCGTAGGGGATACTGTTTCATTTTATAACAGGGCGCCAATTTTCCTTTATTTACAACTTATAATATAACTTCTTTCCCTTAACTGGCAGCCGGTCTGGTCGCCACATATATCAATAGATTCCCTGAACCTCAGAGAATCAGTAGGGAGAGCTGATATGACTCTTTAAGCCGGCAAACGAAAGAAATAGGAGAGGGCACCGTAACAAAGAATACTTGCATAATAGACAAAACCCAAGATTCAAGAAGATTACAAATTCTTGAGGCAATTCACATAAGAATAGAGCGACCTACCATGAACACCCAAGTCACGGAACTATTTACTCTACCAACCATGAGAGTAAGGACAAGACAAGAACATATCGATGCCAACACAGAAGACAATGTCCAACATAACAGGCCAATTACACTGGATTAATCTTTATGTTTGGATAGGAGATGCCTCGTATGGGCCAATACGCCTTCTGCAGCCTCTATGTTTCACCTCACTTATGTATCCCCCCATGTTTTTCACCTTCATTGTATTATCACCTGACCTAATGCGGGTATAAAATCAACTAGTATTGTAAGATCTGTTCACTTGAGAATGAACCATGGAGGTTCGAAACGTCGTGCAAATTATACAAATAAGTGTAATACACTCTATAGTAAATCACTTCTTTTCTTCACCTTAAAAGTACGAAAATGAGTTTTGGAGAACTCCTATTTCAATTAAGCCCTGATGCTAAGAAAATAGTTAGAGGGATAGAAGCCCTAAACCAGAAAATAATAAATACAGAATATGCGGTCATATTCAATGAAACATGTTTGAAAGAAAACCTGCTGCCTCTATATATATATATATATATATATATATATATATATATATATATATATATATATATATATATATATATATATATATATATATATATATATATATATATATATATATATATATATATATATGTCGTACCTAGTAGCCAGAACTCACTTTTTGGCCTACTATACTATTCAAGGCCCGATTTGCCTAATAAGCCAAGTTTACCTGAATTAATATATTTTTTCTAATTTTTTCTTATGAAATGATAAAGCTACCCATTTCATTATGTATGAGGTAAATTTTTTTTTATTGGAGTTAAAATTAACGTAGATATATGACCGAACCTAACCAACCCTACCTAACCTAACCTAACCTATCTTTATAGGTTAGGTTTGGTTAGGTAGCCAAAAAAGTTAGGTTAGGTTAGGTTAGGTAGGTTAGGTAGTCGAAAAACAATTAATTCATGAAAACTTGGCTTATTAGGCAAATCGGGCCTTGCATAGTAGGCTGAGAAGTGCGTTCTGGCTACTAGGTACGACATATATATATATATATATATATATATATATATATATATATATATATATATATATATATATATATATATATATATATATATATATATATATATATATATATATATATATATAATATATATAAATATATATAATATATATATATATATATATATATATATATATATATATATATATATATATATATATATATATATATATATATATATATATATATATATATATATATATATGGATACTATGACCATGAGAAAGTTGTCACTCATCCGTCGTTTCCTCCCACTTAAGGATCATCTACTTTCAGGAATTAGTAGCACTATCAGGAAGAGCGCGTTATCTCAACGTCGACCTCCAAGAGTAGTATATTCTGAGCCAGATAGGCGCACTTAACAAACAATGGGGGGTACTTATCAGATAATGGAATCAGAGGCGGGGAGCCAGATAGGCCCACTTATCAGACAATGGAATCAGAGGAGGGGTGACAGATAGACCCACCTCAAATTGTAGTCTACGGTGAGCCCCTACCATATTTCACTTACACTGGGTATCTCCGTTTAAACACTACGTCATTATATAGGACTAATTAAGGATATATTTATTCGAACAAGTCTGAATGGCCCCTCCAGGACTATGTGCATATATGTCCGGAGCTATATAGGATATATATATACTCAAAATAAAAGTGCGCGAAAAGAAATAACACTTGTTTTATACAATATATTAACAAAAGTACATAGCGGCTTAAACGTAGTTGTAGTCTAATTCCCCCCCATAATATTGTCTAACTAGACCCCTCCTCCGTGCTCACAGGTCTGTTGTGGGGTCTTCCTCCCCCTCCTGGGGTGATGATGACGATGAGTCATCATCCAGAGGGAGAAAGGGGTGTTGTGGTTCTTCTTCCTCTCCTAGGGGGGTGCTGACGTCATAGCGTTCACTCTCACTGGAAGGGTATCGCCCTTCCTCTCATTGTGGCTCGATGACGTCATCACTTTCACTTCCAGTGGTCACCCCTTGGGCTGAGGTGGATGGTTGGGGCTCAGGTGGTATGTCTGGATGACCATAGCCTAGGCTTTTGTATTTATTTAGGTAATAACGTTTATCATCAAATGCACTTAAACCCCTCTTAGTATTATGGGTGGTGACCATTTGCCCTCCTAAATTCATAATTTGGAAGTATTGGAAAGTATTTACTACTCCATTACTGTGTAGGGTTTCTTTAAAATGTCTATGAGTTAAAGATCTTTGCACAGCGCGGGGGATACCCTTAGCGGTAATGGAATTTAAATTGTTGTGCAACAGCAAACTATACATTTTGGGCTTGAGAGCTACAACTTCAAGGATGTGTCTATCTGAAACCTCTGACTTTAAAAGACCTAAAACACCCTTTTTAAAAGAATCATACAAGGGGTGAGTTCCAGGGAAGTTACTGGTATCGATCCATGATCTAAGGGGTTCTTTCCCCATCTCGTTAAAGACATCTTCAGTCATTAAACTGAAGATGAAACTGTCTGTATCGCTGTATATCAGTGCTGCCCTATCTGTATTGTGCTTCTTAAGTACCCTATACCAAAAATGGTACAAACTGTATTTTGCTAGCTCAAGAATCTGGAACCCAATGTAATTAGGATGAGTAATTTTAATGAATGGTCTGGAACTGACAGACAATAATTTATTGTCACCTAAATGTACCATACGTTTAAAGCGAGGATTCTTCACCTCTCGTAAAAAGACCCTAGCTGAAGTCACTAGTTTGGTGTCACTGGCATAACGGGCTGGGTTCAGTAGTGTTTTACCAAAAACACTGTTCGTCAGTAATTTGAAGAGTGTTTTCCTATCGTTACTGGTGGAAGCATTTCTATTGTTAACGTTGGTGTTAACAAATTCTGTAATAAAATCAGACTGGTGGAACTCGTAAATGGCATGAATAGCCCCTACTTCAAGACCTATCTCAATAAATAACTGTCAGAGGTGTAGAGATATGAAATAATGTTTCTTAAGGAGATGATCCCCTACCAGCTTAATATTTTTTTTAGGGAGCTTTGTAATGTTATTTGTTTCCAGAAGTCCCCTACTAAATGGTGAGATATCCTCCATACTTATCCCCCTATGGTGTAAACAAAGGGGTAGATCGTCTGTTAGTCTAGCTATTTCAGGTCTTATGTGTTTGGTGTCAATTAATAGCCAGTACCCTTTGTTAGAAGAGAATGGCTGTTCTGTCATTATCTTCCCTTCGTTAATGAAGGAGTTCATCTTATCAGATGACAACCTTCTTAGACCACCATAGGGTAATTTCTTGGTCATACAACTCCCGTAAAGGGAGTTGAAGTCTAAGTAAAGTAAGAATGAAGATCTATCCTCCTGGGGGTTAAAAGACGGGTCGACATAGCGGTTGTTAGCTCTGGCATAACTCCTAACTGCAGTTGTAAAACCCCCTCGTATGTTTTGTGATACGAGATTGTGCAACGTCACATCTGCACTTAACTCCAACGATATTTTGCTACTTTTCAAGAAGCAATCATAGGAGTAGCCCGGAAGGCTACAGTAGTGAGTCATCTCTAAGGAAAATATATCATTTAGAATTACCCTATGGTGAGTAAAAATGTCAGCCAGTAAATCGACATCACACCTTAAATAAATAAGGAGATAATCCTTTAATGACTCACATCCTGTAGCCTCCCATACTAACTTAGAATGTGTATATTCTTCCAAAGTGATGGATGATTTGTTTAGGGAGCTGTAAAACATTTCAATAGGGGGGAGTGTTGCATCATTAAAGCAGCTGATTTTTGTGGCATATTCATAAGGGAAAAACTGCTTACCCTCTAAGAGTAGGTGGTGACTCTCTTCGGGTAAACCTTCTATCATTGAGTGAGTGAATGTTAAGGGGCTGCCTGAATCAATGTGGGTTTTTGCTAGGGACGAAAGACTGCCCGTAATAAAAGCCAGTGAATCAAGAAATTTAAGGTTGCCTATTTCTACCTTAAGATATTTAGTCCCCTGCCTCATGAGGATATTGTTCTTAATATTTGAACCCATGGCAAACTCCCTCAAAATTAATCCCATGTCATAAGACATATTGTGGGCAATTAGGACTAAACTCTCTAGAGCATTCTTGTGGCGGAGGTTGCAGTAATTACATAGAGCTCCAATATAATTGAGCTTTTCCCTAAGGTGATCATTATGTTGAACCTTGAAATTGGTGGATGTAAATACCTCCTCACAAAACTGACAGTGAGTCTGTGTCCTAAAATGAACCATATCCTCAAGAGACATGTCTATTTCATATTTGGGTAGGGTGGATCTGATAATTTCCCATTTGGTGGCAACTCGCTCCATGAAATGAGTGACACTGTCCCCCCCAAATAAGTAAATTTATCAATGACGGAGTGGTTCCTATCAACAATTTTATAGCTGTATGCTATAGGCCTAAGTATGGCTGTAATAGAACCTAGACAATCCTCAGTGTTAGGACGCTCTCGAAATAAAAAAGCCAATATGGGAAGGGGGGTAACCTTTCCCTGTATTTTTAAAATGAAGGGTGTCCCCCTCCTGGGGATAAATCATTTTCTGTGTGATGTCGCAGGAAACAGAATGGTGAGACAGCTCACTAGAATTTTGATATTCAGAGAGACAGCTTCTACAGAAGACTGTCTTTCGCCTGTGGCTGCGGGTAAAGTTTCGCAAAAACTTATTTTAGTCTTTAATAAGACTTACATGAGACTCCCCCAATAATAATAATGGAACTATGTCTGAGTACTGTCTGCTACCACGACGACAAAGAGAGACGTGATAGGCAGCGTCTGTATGTTTGTGAATTGAATACAAAAAAATGGAGAGTTTATTCCTATTTTCCAATTTAGAGATATCCTCCCATGAGAGAGGGAAAGATAATTGCTCGTATTTGACCATTTTCCTAACCCTAGAGTGAGACTCTACAAGTCTTCCTATACGTTTCCATTTCCATCCTTGTTGTGACGCCCAAAAAGCGGCAATGCATTGAATAATGCATGTTCCATTGTTACCATTGGGGTTTGGGTTGAAGACCTCATGTCGCCCCCTTAAAAAGGGGGGATAAGGGACATAATCCCCCAAAACTGACCTTACACTACCATTACAGATAACGATTTTGAGGAAATCAACATTAAATAATATAAAACCACTCCCCTCTGTTTCTGAAAGGAGATCCTCCAGACGTGTAATCATATAGCCCACCCAACTATCAATAAGATCACCCACCTCCTCAAGAGTTACTAGCCTAGCAGGTGTCGTTATGAAGTGTTCCCTATAGTCATCATCTTCTGTGAGACGTTGTTTGAAAAGTGTTACCTTCACTTCAAGGAGGATTTTGAATGATGAAGTAAAATTGCCATGACCCGCCAGAGAATTCATGTAATTCTCTATTTCGTTAGAGAATAGTTCTCTAAAGTTGCTTAGGAGACCTACAGGATCTGTGGCAAAGGCTGGGGGGATGGAATATTCCATTCTAGTAAAGAGATCCCCCAGGGCCCCCACCCTATTAATTAAGTGAGGGATGTCTATAACATCCCCCCCTTCTGAGGAATTTCCATCACTATCTCGAATGTTGTCATGAGGTCTAAGACCACTAGGACCTGAATGAGGGATGTCACCACCACCATCATCACTCATCTCTTCCTCCCCCCCATTTTCAAAGGGCTGTCTATCCCCACCACCACCTAAGGGGCTATTGTTACGTTGGGCTTTGGGGTGAAGTTCCTCTCCTATCTGCCCCTGAGATGTCTTTACCTGCCTCTGAAGCACCCCTGGAAAAAAATAATTATAATAATAATAATAATAATAATAATAATAATAATAATAATAATAAAAAGCAACACTCCAACACACCCTACTAAACCCCATGACATAACGCCTCAAGAAAGCTTCTTAAGATAATAAAATTGGAAAGCGGCTTTATTCACACACCTTGGGGACATGATTGAAGATGTTCAGAGGTCAAGTGCTCACATAAAGTGACCCCACAACTGCTGCAGGTGAAAGTGGGGTGAGGCTTCAAGGTGACGCTGCCGCATATGAGGCATACAAATCCACTCTCTCCGGTAGGCTGGTGGTGTTTACCTCCTAACAAGGAAATAACATATAAATATACACACTCTCACTCACACAGCCCCCACACACCCCCATGAAGATAGGGGAAACCATCTCAATATTTCTCAATTGAAATAAATACGAATAAATAAATAAATAAATAAGGGCTTACCTCCACCACAGGTTCTCCTGTGAACTCCACTAGATTGAACACACACAGCTTCCCCACAGCGGAGGCAGCAATAAGTTGTATGCACGAATTGTGGTGATGAGCTCCAACCACAAATGTTGCAAATATCACCTGGGAGTGACATTATCTCCCACTCCTAGGAAAAAAAATATATAAAATAAATAAATATATATTCTCTCACTCAAAACACCCCCCCCCCTCTCATATATATATATTCCCTCCCATTCAAAACACCCCTCTTTCTCTTATATATATATAAATTATATATATATATATATATATATATATATATATATATATATATATATATATATATATATATATATATATATATATATATATATGTATATATATATATATATGTGCTCGAATCCATGGTGCACAAAGCAGCTTTATCCTTCCCACCAGGATCAGCAGGTGGGTTCACAGGACTACGACCCAACCACATCAAACAAATGCTCAACCCTGCACTGGGAGACATTGCCCAGGGCCTCCTGGTGGAACTAACTAGATTCGCCAACACATGTCTAGCTGGCAACATACCAGAGACCATACGGCCTCTCTTTTTTGGCGCTACCCTCTGTGCCCTGAGGAAAAAAGATGGAGGAATCAGACCGATAGCTGTCGGCAATTCACTCCGGCGTCTCGTCGCTAAGGCTGCTGCTAGAGCAGTTAGTCAGGCAGCAGCCGACATGCTGAAGCCAAAACAGCTTGGGTTTGGCATTCCCCAAGGGTGTGAGGCAGCGGCTCATGCAGCTAGAGCCTACATTGCCAACATTACGAATGAAAAAGCCCTGATAAAGCTGGACTTCAAAAATGCTTTCAATCTGGTTAGAAGGGATGCAGTACTCAGTGCATTTCATCGCCTTTTTCCTTCCCTCTACCCGTTTGTAAACTCATGCTACAGCAAGAATCTAACCCTGCTTTTTGGGGAACATGAAATTGAATCACAAGAAGGTGTCCAACAAGGTGACCCCCTTGCTCCTTTTCTGTTCTGCCTAGTTATCAAGGAAGTCACCGATAACCTGTCCAGTGAGCTCAACATTTGGTTTTTGGACGATGGTACTCTAGCCGGCTCCCCAGCCTCACTCTTGGACAACATAAGAATAATCCAGGAGCAAGGAGCAAGTCTAGGCCTCACCCTGAACTCTTCCAAGTGCGAAATAACCTCCACCAACCAGCACATAATAGAGCAAATAAAGGTTGTTTTGCCTGACATTCATACAACCAACCCTGAGGACAGCACACTCCTAGGTGCTCCTCTTGGAAGGAATGCCATCGACGGGGTCCTTGGTAAGAAGATCACTGACCTGAAGAGGATGAACGAGAGGATTGAAGACATCGATGCTCATGATGCACTTTACCTCATCACCAGATGCTTGTCCCTTCCCAGGCTGACCTACTTTCTAAGATGTTCGCCATCTTTCAACAATATTAAATTAGAAGAGTATGACAGCTTGCTGAAATCAACACTAGAAAAAGCCCTCAATCTTTCCCTCAGCGACTCACAGTGGAAACAGGCCTCCCTTCCTGTCAGACTCGGGGGCCTTGGCGTGCGCACAGCAACACAAATTGCTGTACCAGCATTCCTGTCCTCTTCAGTGGGGTCTGACAACCTGGTGAAGGAAATCCTACCTGAGCACCTAGTTCAACAGGCAGGGGTGCATGATCCCAGCTTCACAGACTGCACAACCAAATGGGTCTCTCTTGCAGGACCAGCACCCCAACCACCGCCTTCTGAAGCCCATAAGCAATCCAGCTGGGATCGCCCCATTGCCGACCAAGAAGCTGCAACTTTGCTAGAAGCTGCGACGACACCACATGACACTGCCCGACTTAGAGCTGTAGCAGCTCCCCATGCAGGTGATTTCCTATTAGCAACCCCAATGTCAGCAACCGGCACCCGTCTCACACCGCAGGCCCTCCGAATTGCCGTGGCTCTCCGCCTAGCTGCCCCAATCCACACCGAATACAGGTGTATTTGCGGCGAGGCAGAGGCCGACAGATATGGACGGCATGGCCTTCTTTGCCAAAGGACCGGAGGATGGCATGCAAGACACGGCGAGGTTAATGACATTATTAAGAGAAGCCTTACCACAGCCGGTTGTCCAGCAGAGAGAGAGCCCCGTTACCTAATGTCCCGCAACTCTGATGAGCCTGTCGGTCGCCCAGACGGAATTACGGTGAACCCCTGGAAGAATGGTAGACAGTTGGTGTGGGACTACACTTGCGTTTCAACTTTAGCCAATACCTATGTTGACTTCAGTGCTACACAAGCAGGAGGAGCTGCCAATCACCGGGAAGCGGCCAAGTCACGTAAATACAGAGATCCTTGAGCACCACTACAATTTTGTCCCCATTGCCTCAGAGACGCTTGGTGCCTGGGGTAAAAGTGCTGCTAGCTTTTTAAAGGAGTTGGGGTCTAAGCTAATCGAAACAACTAGAGACCCCAGAGCTGCCAGTTTTCTTTTTCAGCGCCTTAGTGTGGCAATCCAGAGAGGAAATGCTCACTGCATCCATGGTTCCTGCCCGCCATCTGAGGAGCTGGAGGAGCTATTCAACTTGTGACAAGCAGCCTTGTACCCTGTATGTAATCAATATTGTAACTTTTTTTGTGTAATGACATTTTCAAATAAAGTTAGATAAATATACACACTTAACAAAAGAATAGGGGTGGTAGGAGAAGAAAATATCAAAGTGTTCAGTGAGGATCCACAAGGTCTTCTCTGAGTACTCTTTATTTTCTTCTCCGAGGCTATGGGTCCCTACATTTGCACCAGAGGTGGTACCCCTTGTAGGTTTAAAAAAAAAAAAAATATATATATATATATAAATAAATAAAATAAATAAATGTTTATTTAGGTAAGGTACATACATAAAGAGATTTTACAAAGTTTGTTGGATTAACAGATAGAGCTAGTACATATAATGCCTAAAGCCACTATTACGCAAAGCGTTTCAGGCAGATATATATATATATATATATATATATATATATATATATATATATATATATATATATATATATATATATATATATATATATATATATATATATATATATAAATTCATTTTTATTTCTAGTTTAAAACGCGCTCAAGTGACGTGACACTTGAGCGCGTTTCGTAAAACTTATTACATTTTCAAAGACTTTAGTTTACACATACACAACTGAATAGAACTTACACATCTCCGATTTGTTTATATCTACATTTGAGTGAGGTGGATGGGGTGAGGTGGTATTAATAGGGTATTAAATTCATCAACACAAGACAGAACACGAAACAATGGGTATTGAATGGAAGTGATTGTAGAAAGCCTATTGGTCCATATTTCTTGATGCTTCTATATTGGAGCGGAGTCTTGAGGTGGGTAGAATATAGTTGTGCATTAATTGGCTGTTGATTGCTGGTGTGTAGTGCCTCGCAAACGTCAAGCCGTCTGCTATCGCTCTATCTATTGATGATAGATACATATATATATATATATATATATATATATATATATATATATATATATATATATATATATATAGGGTATATATATATATATATATACCCTAAATATAAAATAGATATTAATTTACTTACATGTTAGTCTAGATGGAGATGGAGCGTGGAAGGTTTCAACACTAACTATAATACGACGAAGGAGGGGCGTGTGGTGTCCTAATATTTGATGATCAAGTGGGGGGGCGGTGTTGCCACATACAATACCTCACAGCCCCTCCCTCCATCGTGTGTAAGAGAATGGTTAGTGTTGCTATGGGGAACTTTTTTTCTCGTCTGGCGGTCATCTCTATGGGAGTTCAGCAAAAAACCCAGGTAGGCTGTCTATGGTCCTAGGAGGGTGGCGCTCCTTGGAGAGTGAATACACAATACATGCAACATCTCACAGCTCCTGTGTGAAAGAGAAGGATTAGACTTGCTATAGAGAACTTTTTTTTTCTCTCGTCTGGAGGTCATCTCAATGGGAGTCCCAAAAAACCCAGGTAGGGCCGTCTTTGTCCTGAGGAGGGTGGCGCTCCTTGGGGAGTGAATACATGCCCACACACTCACTCTCGCACACACACACACACACACTCACACTCTCACTCCCTCATATATGTATATATACATATATATATATATATATATTATATATATATATATATATATATATATATATATATATATATATATTATATATATATATATATATATATATATATATATATATATATATATATATATATCTATATATATATATATATATATATATATATATCTATCTATATATATATATATATATATATATATATATATATATATATATATATATATATATATATATATATATGTCGTACCTAGTAGCCAGAACGCACTTCTCAGCCTACTATGCAAGGCCAGATTTGCCTAATGAGCCAAGTTTTCCTGAATTAATATATTTTCTCTAATTTTTTCTTATGAAATGATAAAGCTACCCATTTCATTATGTATGATGTCAATTTTATTTTATTGGAGTTAAAATTAACGTAGATATATGACCGAACCTAACCAACCCTACCTAACCTAACCTAACCTATCTTTATAGGTTAGGTTAGGTTAGGTAGCCGAAAAAGTTAGGTTAGGTTAGGTAGGTTAGGTAGTCGAAAAAACATTAATTCATGAAAACTTGGCTTATTGGGCAAATCGGGCCTTGCATAGTAGGCTGAGAAGTGCGTTCTGACTACTAGGTACGACATATATATATATATATATATATATATATATATATATATATATATATATATATATATATATATATATATATATATATATATATATATATATATATATATATATATATATATATATATATATATATATGTGGCTGTCCCACAGGTAATTGGACAATTTATGAGGAAAATATGGAGGAGTGTACTTCTGCCACAGACGACCAACTTAATATTTTTCATCAACCAGCGAGAATATTTGTAGCTGGATTTAGCAATTCTGGGAAAACTAGTCTGGTGGTAAATTTGTGTTAAATACCAAGGGAAATTCTCAAAAATTATAGTGTCAACTGCAAATAATACTGAACATCCTCTTTCAAACAACCCCATTTTGCGAAATAAGGTTACTCTCTCCCAAGGGCTGATTAACCCTTTAGAGTATAAGAATCCTTTTTCAAATGAGTCAGTTTTGTATATAATTGATGACTTATACCTGGAAGCCATTCAGAGTCCAATTATAGCCAATATCTTCACCCGAGGGAGACACGATAATATTTCTGTAATTCTAATTAGTCAAAATTTGTTTCCCCAGGGGAAATATGCTAGGACAATAGCTCTGAATTGTACCCATTATATATTAATGAAGCAGAGAGACATAACCCAACTTGAAATTTTAAGTGGTCAGTTATATGGGCGGAAAACTATTAATAATTTTGTCGAAATATACCGACGGGCAATATCCCAGAGAGAGTATGGCTATTTATTGGTCGATCTGACAGTTCCTGAGACATTACAACTACGAACGGGGATTGTCAATGAAGACCAGTGACGGTCTTTTTTTAAACGGTCAATTCTTACCTCCATCTATAATGACATTTCTACCCTGGGTGGTTTCACAGGATCAATTCAAAAATTGTATAAGGCTGCCAGACTTAAAGACACCAGCATCAGTATTGCAGATGTGAAGGAATTTCTCCGTGGGGAACGATCTTACACCTTACATAGAAGAAATTTAGTTAGATTTCCTCGGCAGAAAACATTAGCTCCTAAACCCCGCACCATAATTGCCTGTGATTTGGGAGACTTTTGTAGTTTACAAAAATACAATAGTGGTGTAAAATATATTTTGATTTGTGTCGATGTTTATTCTCGCCTAATGCAGACTCAAACTTTAAAAACAAAAAATTCAACGGATGTGGTAGCTGCCCTAAAGAAGGTGTTAGAGGAAACCTCTCAGTTTCACGGGGTAAGACGAATATTCACCGACCGAGGTAGAGAATTTTACAACAGGGCAGTTCAAAATTATCTGAATAAGAAAAATATTAAATTATATAGTGTATTTTCGGAAATGAAATCTAGTATAGTGGAGCGAGCCATCAAAACTTTAAAACATAAACTGTATCATTATATGACCCAGGCTAATTCTTTACAATACATTCACATCCTTCCAAAAGTTGTGAATGTATACAACCACACTTTCCACAGAATACTAAAAAATACTCTATATGCCATTCATAAGTTGCAAAACATTGAAGATATACGAAGACAGTTTAAGGTCATGTATTTAAACAAAGATCACCCCATAACTCCCATCAGTCCACAACTGCAGGTTGGGCAGTATGTACGACTAGCAAAGCGAAGGAATATATTTCACAAGGGCTTTTGGCCCCAAAATACAGAAGAAACATTTCAAGTGTCTCATAACGATAGAACACAACCAATCCCAACCTATAAAGTCAAAGATTTAACCAACGAGCCGATCAGTGGTATGTTTTATGAGCAAGAATTGATTCCAACAACGCTTCCAGACTATTTTTCCATAACGATATTACAGTCTAGGAAGACATCGAAAGGACACAGATAATATTTCGTCAAGTGGAGAGGGTACCCAGATTCTAGCAATTGCTGGATTAAAGCTCAAGACATCGTCAAATTTAAAAAAAAAATGACAGTTCATCAGGACTCTCTCGTAGAGAAACACCATCAACTGTTATTTTTATTAAACAATTTATCGCCCAAGAAGCAGAATAAACTAATCAAGGCTTTAAAACGACAGGAAATTGAATCAATTTGTGAAATTTTTGCCAATTTTCTGAAACGAAACATCCCAGTTCAACCTCAGATAATTAATGGACTACAGAGGTATCAGAATGACATTCGTTCTGTAGCACGTAAGAAAACTCCATTGTACAAAAAGAAAAACATTTTAACTCCAGGAGAGGTGGCGCCATATTGGCAGCTCTGTTACCTTTGGCTGTATCGTTAATTTCCTCTCTAATAAAGTAATTGTGTAAGAAGAGAAAAAAATGGTGAAAGAATATTGCCTAGTACCACGACTCGTTGCTGAAAAATATTTATTTAATAAAAACGAGAGTACTCCATCGCCTCTTAATGAGGTGGCTCCACCCTCTTCCACCAGTGGTAGAGGTGGAAATAAGTCCTTCTCTTTAAAAAACGAAAGCAAATGGGGCAATTCGGCTAATAATGTTGGTGGTAGCTGTAAGCACCTTGGCTGTGACTCTAGCGGTGGTGATGATGGAGTGGGGGGAGTGGACACTCCCCCCACACTCCCAGCAGCAACAACAACTTGTGGACGGTGTTGCCACGGTAGCTCCTTTGAACGTTTGAAAGGGGGGGGGGGAACGGTCAGACAACCTTTAAAAGATATTGCCCGCCCCCCCACCCCCGAAGCGCCCGCCCCCCCCCCCCCCCCCCCACACACGCAGTGCCCGCCGCTGCGGGGTTCTTTCAACAAAAAACGCGGGACAGGTGGGACCGTCGCCCTTTAAAAAAACAAATAATAAAAAGGATACATTCCATTCTACCGCCTGAGATGCGGGTAGCTGTTGCTGGGCCCACTCGCCACAAAGCCACCACCACCACACCCCAAAACCCAAGTCTGGACAACTTAATAAATGTGTATTTTAAAATAGGGGAAATTCCCCACGTCAAAACATTATTGAATATGTTTGAACAAAACAGTCAATAGGTGGTATGGGATAGCCGCGGGAATTTATTAAAGCCTGTGCAAAATTTAAATATTTTAGATATAATTAAAACTTTAGCCTTTACTAAAGGACAATTTAGGACGGCTGACAAGGCAAATGTAAGGATTTTACTGAAGGTGGCTGGCGTAGACCCATCCTTTATACGTAATACTCTCGCCAGATCACAGTTAAAAGGGGGATAGGGGTATCCATAGGAGACCCCATTGGGAACCGTATTGAAAAAAAACTATATGATGCACATCTTAAACGACATTATATTCAGTTGTGTATCCACCATGGAGAGAGCTTCTACCCCCCCCCCCCCCCCCCCTCCGCTTGTAGAGGAGGAAGAAAAATCTCCCCTATTGAAGCGTTTGGTTGCTACTCAACATTACTACAAGTTTGTCGAACACAAAAGTAGATTGATATATGCCTTATGGGATTGTTATGACCGTCTTGTGTTGAGTGCTCCCCCAGAACGGTTTTTTAAGTCATTTGGAGAAACGGTGAAAAGGTATGAAGAGTATTCATCTTTGGAGATCCAGACAGAGATTTGGCAGATGGAAAAATTAACCTTCCAACATCGTGATATGATTACAGCCTTTGAGTCTGGGCAGAGTGTCTATGGGCTCATAAGGTGATCTCTACCCCCTACTTCTTCATCCCTCTTCCCCCAGGTGGGACACAGGTGTATTTAAAGGTCGCCTACCGCCGCTCCTGGAACACTATACTACAGTTGTCGACACTCTCCTCTCAGCCGCCCTCTCACCATGTCCCTGGCGAGTATCAAGACCATCGGCGACGATATCACTAACTCCCACACCTTTGGGGTGGGAGATGTGATAATCTACGACCTCCCAGCTGCCGTTGTGCGACTCTATGGGCTGGCTTCCGTCATCTGGAAGACGTTCTCCTACGCCCATGTGGAACGTGAAGGACTGGGTAATGCCAATAGGGCAATAATTCGTTGTTGGTCTACCCCGGGGGACATTGTTGTGAAGATAGCCCCTTTCCCCTCCGACGGACAAGATCTCATAGAGGAGCCCGTCCTTTTCTTCAGGCCCACTTTCGTGGGGATGATTTTTGCTTTCCGGGCAGGAGCCCCCTTCGAGTCATACCCAATAGCCCAGGAACAAGTGCAGACTTCTGCCGACACACACTACGTCACTAACGTCACCCTGGATACCGCCAAGAACCGCAGATACTGGCTCAAGATGTGCCTAACAAAGGTGGGCAATTTAATGGTGGCAACCCCAACCATGACTCGACTAGTGGTACCCTACGGCTTAGGGGCTTCCCGCGACGGTATGGTCAACTGGCACAAGGACATTGGACCCATGCTACTGTATCTTCATCAAGAACTCGCCAAACTCAACAAAGAGTTAGTCATCCTCAAACGACCTGCTGCTGTTACCCCATCAGTGGTGCCCCTCCCGTTCGACGACCCAAGTGCTGATAATCTTACTAAAACGCTCGACACCGTGGTGGGAGAGGGTGGTACCACACCAAGAACCTCTTCTCGTTCTACACCTCCAGCACCACCAGCCACACCCAGGAAGAAGAAACACTCTCAGGAATACGGTTCCACCTCCACTGCCACCCCTCCACCACCCCTACAACATCAACCTCAGTCAAACGGAGGATTGAGCCACTCCTCGACTTTGAAACGGAGGCGAATCGCCGTATCGACTCCATCCTCGATGGTGAGTAACAGGAAATATTCCTGTTATCCTCCCCCCCCCCCCCGAAAAAACAACGAAAGCTGTAACCACCACTCTAGTAAAGAAGTTGAGGTAGTGTCAGCTACAGTAGCCCCGGCGGAAGCAGCAGCCAGCAGCAGTAGTAGCGAGAAGTGTGTGGTTAATCACTATTCTTAAAAAAAATGTGTGGGAATCTTCAACTGTTGTAGTTCTTTAAGTAGTTTAATAAAATAAAATATAAGTTATGTTGTTTATTTTCTCCCTTCTTACAAAAACCCATCCCCTGTATATTGCCCATTCAGTACATAACGGGACAATGGGGGAAGAACATTACATATATCTTACCAGTCTCGATCAAGGAGATATTTACAACAACACAAGTTCAGCATTTACAAACACCATCCCAACACTATATTTAAACCCTTCCATTAAACATGAAGTGGCTTTAGTCAACATACTCCTTCCCAGGCGAATTAATGCCATCATCAAAGATGAGGAGGACTCTGGCATAGATATCTATGCCACTTTTAAACGTGGAACTCTTTCTAAGAGTCCAGGACACCTAATATACACCTTCCACCCAAAAACCAACATATTATCAAGAAACATCAAATTCATTACAGACGTGGTTAGTCGGCAAATAACCACCGACGTGCAGCTTAGCTTTAGGGATGATTTCAAAATATACTTCTCAGATAAAGAACCAATCCTCACCTATGACCAATCTGTAGAGAGGGTATTACTAGCTTCAACGCTTAACAGTGGAAGTACTGGCTCATTAAATTCTCTCAGCTTTCAATTTAAACACAGAATAGCTAATGTACTTGGTTTTGACAGCAGTCGCAAATACACCATTTATCGAGCAAAAACAGATGACATTACGTCAGCCTGCAAGACTGTGGCCTTATCGCCCCCAGACATTGACGGAGGTTGTGACTATTTACTTATTTAGAGTGACGTCATCGAGCCGGAACGATACGGAGGGCAGATTGTAAATATCTTAGATGCAATCAATTATAATGACTCATTTTCTAGAGGGGCTCACCCTCTAGTGTACAAAACATTAAACACTAACACGTTGGAGAAAGTAAGTATTAAAATAACAGATCAGTTTGGTCGAATGGTTAGTTTTGAAGATGGGAGGTCGGTTACGACGGTCTTACATATACACCCTAAGGTATAGCAACATATATATAAAGAAGTGTATACCCTCGACTTTGGTTATTATAGGAAGAGACCTCAGAATGCGAATACCGTTCCACCCACCCTCCCAGGGGGAGTTTGGGGAGATATTTACACCTCCCCCTAGGAGACATGGGATGAGAGGGGGAGCGATGAATGACATAAGCACATTCCAAGCACCTTATCTCAGATCTGGTGGAGGTTTCTTTGGGACCTTGGCTGGTATTGCTCGACGGGCCATACCATTTTTCATGAAAGCTGTAACACCTAGCGCCATCGATTTTGGGAAAAATGTCCTTGGTGATTTAAGCAGTGGTAAACGGGATGTAAAGAGTGCTCTGAGAACTCACGGTATTGATGCTCTTAAGAGTGTGGGAAAGAAATTTGTAATGGGGGGTAAAATTAAAAGACTCTCTAGGCGAAAAAAAAAAAAAAAAAAATGTAAACGAGGTCTTGGGTATAAAAATGACGTGTTTTCGCTAACGTAAGCAGTCATACTTCAACTTTCGGAGGGGATCATGGGGGAGCCTAGCGGAGCTGGGGTAAAAATACCACTAGAATATTATAGCTCTAGTATTATTGACCAATTTCCTAGAAGTAACAGAATACGTAATGTGGAGAGTTCAATTGCCTCTAAGCAGCAAATAGACATTCTACCTGTCAACCTCCCCATTAATCAACGTTTGCGGGATAATTACTTAGAATTCCGCATCCCTGGAACCCAGGGCGCCTTCTTAGATCTTGCTAATATTGTTATAGATTTTAAGGTATCTTTAACGAAAGATGACGATACCACAAAATTGGAAGAGGATGACCATGTGGAATTTGTGAATGGGTTGTCAAATACCATGTTTAAAGGTGTTTAGGTTTTTTTAGGAGAGCAGGTAGTTGAAACAAATACTAATTTTAATTATTGGTCGTTTATTAAATTAATTATCTCCATGCCTCCATCAAAAATGTCTTCCTTGGGGAGAATTGGAGGCTTTCGCAGGGACTGGAGAGATGACGATGGTATAATCACTAATGAGTTTACAAATACTTATTTTACTGGAGCAACTGCCAAGGATAAAAAATTTATGACTGATTTAAAAAGTAAAGGTTCGTCGATGTGTTTCCCCCTCCTATTGGATATATCATCCCTAGACCAATACATATCAGATAATATAGATATGCGACTAAGATTGGAGCTCTCCCCCTATGCCTGGGTCCTAAATACAAGCGTGGACGATGGCTCTAAGTATCGGCTGCATATGGATTATACTAAGTTATGGGTGACGCGGGTGTTCCCCTACCCAAGTGCTTACCTAGCCTTAAACAGCTCACTGTTAGCATCCCCTGACCCCATAACCTATACTTTCAATAGAACCATTTCTAAAACATATGTCCTAGCAGGGAATCAAACTAGTCTCTTAATTGATCAACCATGGGCGCAAGTAATTCCACACAAGATATACATGATAATCGTTCCAATGAATTATTTCACCGGTCTTCACCAAGGTAATGGATTATATTTTGAAAATGCAAAGCTGAAAAGTATTGCTATGTATTTGAACAATAATGCAATATACCGAATTGGTGGCGATTTCGATAACCATTATTCCCGCCTTTATTATGAAACTTTGAAGACATTAGGCTTAGAGCGTGATTCACTACTGGCCTATGACTCTTTTAATGAGGGAAGATCAATATTCGCCTTTGACTTAACCACCATTCAAACAAAAGATTCCCTCCCTTTGGAGAAATCTGGCAACTTGCGTATGGAGCTTGAATTTGGTGGTGGTGTTACATATAACAGGCTGGTTTTACTGTTTGGGGAAATGACCGGGGTACTATCCATCGATGGGCAGAGAACTGTTCTGTGTGACGTACGAGCGTAAAAAAACATAATGAATTGTTATGATATAAATATTAATTTAAAAAATAATCTAGGGGATCGAGCACTCTACCTAGGTTGTTATAATGCTGATGAAATAGAACATTTAAATCTCTCTTCAAGAAAACCTATTGTTTTCATAACTAATATTTTACCATCACACAGCAGAATCACTATGGGACATTGGGTAGGAATTTATGTTGATAAAGTTAATCATCGGATGTTTTTTTTTGATAGTTATGCAATATCGCCGGTTACTTACGGCCGTCATTTTCAAGGATTTATTAAAACTAACAAAATAAGAAAGGTGTTTGGAATGCGCTACAGACTCCAGAGTGATTTTACTCTTGCCTGTGGTTTGTATTGCGTCATATTTGTTCATAGAATAAGCCACCTGGGGTTGCCTTCAACAGTACATTACTTTCATAATGTATTTTCAAGCATTACTTTAAAATTAAATGATAAACGAGCCCTTGCTTATGCGAGACGATATTTTACTATGAAACATCATTGTGTTAAGACATTTTGTAAAGGTATAGGAGTTGGTTCTTATAGGTGGTGTAGAGAATATTTTTGTTAGCTAGGCAGCCTACCTAACAAGGGGTGTAGCCTCCTATAAAACCCCTCTCCCCCACCCATTCCCCTCAGAAGACTGTCTTCCTCCTACGAAATGGAAGGTGTCTCTCAAAAAACACCTGCGGGGAAGATTGAAGTCCTTGAAGGACCTGGTTAGTATTACCCTATCTTTCTGCTAATAGATTTATTTTATGTTTATTTCCCTCAATAAAAAAGTTTGTATATCCTCTATTTCACCTCATGTTTTTCTCCAGTGCAGTTCTTGGGGCCCTTCCACATTTATAGAGTAGTAATTCTACGTGGGGGGTCTGCCCCAAACAAGATGCTGTTACGTAGCCTAATTGACGATGCCTGCTGTAGAGGACACAAGGCCGCTCCTGCAGGGGGAAAGGTATGTACTAGTTGTTTTTAGAGAAAAATAGAATATTTTTCTAATAATATATATAATTATATAAAAACCTTTAATCACTATAAATTATTTCCCCCATCTCTTTCCAGAACACTTCCGATGAGAGAGAGGAGGAAACTCAGCCAAAAGGTGTCCACCCAACTCACCCCATCCCCCCAAGAGAGGGGGGGGGGTGGGGCTCAAGACCTTCCCCCACTCTTCACTGACGAGGAATCGTCACAATTCTACTCAGACGAGGATGGGGGGGGGTGGAGGGGGGTGTGGGATAGGGAGGGGGGGTAGAGCTGTAGTAAGTGAAATATGGCAAGAGCACACTGTAAACTACAATTATTAACTAACATAATTACTTATACATTTTGTGGTTTTTACCTAATAAAGCATTTAATAAATTATTTGATTTTTTTTTAACCTTTGGGGGGGGGGGGATTTATAATTTAATACTCCTTAAATACTCCTATATAAGGGAGGGGCCATTCAGACTTGTTCGAATATATATATCCTTAATTAGTCCTATATAACGACGTAGTGTTTAAACGGAGATACCCCGGAGTAAGTGAAATATGGTAGGGACACACCGTAGACTACAATTTGAGGTGGGTCTATCTGTCACCCCGCCTCTGATTCCATTGTCCGATAAGTGGACCTATCTGGCTCCCCGCCTCTGATTCCATTGTCTGATAAGTACCCCCCATTGTTTGTTAAGTGCCCCTATCTGGCTCGGAATATACTACTTCCAAGTATCAAAGACGGTAACTTGGAAGACGTGGAGCATGCCGCTAGGTGGTGGCGTCCTTGTCGCTGGTGAGAGTGGAGCACACTGTAACAGTTGGGTCCAGCTGGTCATACACACACACACACACACACACGTGATGACTGCATGTCCACGGCATGGAGGGGAGTAGGCTACTGTCTCTGCTTATGCTCCCACCACCACTCATTGCCTCGCCCCCCGAGCATTATGATTGGCTGTCAGCATTCCCGCCTCCTGACGAGCCACTCAGTGCCGACCGTTAACAACCTTCACGCTCGTTAACCTTGTTCTCCCTCTAACATTGAAAACATTACTATTAAATAACAGTGCTATTCTAATGCGACGCAATAACACGATAAGACTTTCTGTAACACTCTAGGCGGCCCATTTTTTGGGCCTCTACGCAGCCATTTTATGTTCCTCTAGGCAGCCCCTTTATGTGCCTCAAGGCGGCCCTTTTGTGCACCTCTAGGCGGCCTTTTATGTGCCTTTAGGTGGCCCCTTTATGTACCTCTACGCGGCCCTTTATGCACCTCTAGGCGGCCCTTTATGTGCATCTAGGCGGCCCTTTATGTGCATCTAGGCGGCCCTTTATGTTCCTCTAGGCGGCCATTTTATGCACCTCTAGACTGCCCTTTTATGCACCTCTAGGCGGCCCCTTTATGTACCTCTAGGCAGCCCTTTATGTACCTCTAGGCGGCCTTTTATGTGCCTTTAGGTGGCCCCTTTATGTACCTCTACGCGGCCCTTTATGCACCTCTAGACTGCCCTTTTATGCACCTCTAGGCGGCCCCTTTATGCACCTCTAGGCTGCCCTTTTATGCACTTGCAGGCAGCCATTTTAAGTGCCTTTAAGCGGCCCCTTTATGGACCTCTAGGTGGCCATTTTATGTGCCTCTAGGCGACCATTTTATAGACCTCATGGCGGCCATTTTGAGGGCCTCTAGGCGGCCATTTTATGTGCCTCTAGGTAGCCCATTTTTTGGGCCTCTAGGCGGCAATTTTATGGGCCTCTAGGCGGCCATTTTAGGGGCCTCTAGCTGGCCATTTTAGGGGCCTCTAGGCGGCCTCTTTATTGGCTTCTAGGTTGCCATTTTATGTCTCTCAAGGCCACCCTTTTATGGGCCTTTAGGCGGCAATTTTATGGGCCTCTAGGCGGCCATTTTATGTGCCTCTAGGCGGCCATTTTATGGACCTCTTGGCGGCCATTTTATGTGCTTCTAGGCGGCCCCTTTATGTACCTCTAGGCTGCCCTTTATGCACCTCTAGGCTGCCCTTTATGCACCTCTAGGCGGCCATTTTATGTGCCTCTAGGCGGCAATTTTTTATGATGAGCCTCTACGCGGCCCTCCATCATTGCTCCTATAAGAGACTCTCAGGGAACGGAAGTTTACTTGTAGTAAACTCCATGCAAGTTGTTTACATTATACTGTGAATATTGTCCACAAGAGAGTGGAGGGGAGAGGGCGATCTACACAGAAGCTCAGCTGGGAACCCTAGCAAGAAAATAAATAAATATTCCAAAACCTAATTAATATGATATAGCAAAGTTCGTGGTAGGGGGTAGCTTTGGTACTCTTTAAAGTTGTACTCCCTACATATATGCCATTCCTTGTTGGGCACATACCCAGCAGGAATTACTGTTAGAAATTAGGTGAGGCTAGCTCCCTGAGTAGGGTCTTCTAGCTCGCATAGACAGAGAAGCAGACATTATTTTTATTGATACAGATTTATCATTTCTTGTTCTATTTTGTGTTGATATAGTTAACAACTTACTATTACTACCTTCGATATAACTTTTCATCCTTTTGACAACATCAATAATATCAACTATACTTTCCGAAGAATGTGTAAACATAGCTTCCTTAATCTCTCTTAATAAGGGAGATTTCTAATTCCTGAGATCAACTTTGTCATTTTTCTCTTTATGGGTTCAAGTTAAATTATGTCCAGTATATTGTATGTTGACCAAACTGAACTGCATAATCTAAATAGGTCCTTACAAGAGCAAGATAAAGGCAGAGAATAACATTACTAAATGCTACACCGTATATTTCTGTGTGAGAAAATGAGCACCATTACTCTACCTAAACCAGAAGCCAACACCACAATGATCACAGGAGTTAGGTCAAAATATTGACAAGTTTTAAGTTATAAAATAAAACAAAATGCAGGAGGCAGACTTTGGAATTTTATTTGTTTTAGTGATCTCAAAAATGTATTTCTGGCCCAATGTTTAACACTAACATCTTGTTTTAATAACGTTAATTTGTTCTTCCAGATGACAGAATTCTGAAGAATATGAAGACAGAAGAAATTAACTAGTTACAGAACAAATTGAAAATAACAAATAAAGCTGGAACCAAATATTGCATTAACATGTGAACACATTTAGTAAAATTGGATTTTTTTGGAAATCACTTATATTTTTGGTAAATTAAGTGACTGTATTATGGTTAATGCAGTCGGATCATCACCGAGTTTGATTCCCTGGCAGTGTGAGATGCTCAGCCTCCTGATACCTCTGTTCACCTAGCAGTAAATATTAACCTGGAAATTAGTCAACTGTTGAGGGATACATCCTGAGGAAGGTCTGTCGTTGGCTTAGGAAGGCCTACACAAGCCTAACAAGCTGCCCGTCTCCGACAGTGAGAAGCAATGTTATGTTTTTAAACATAATATAATAACAAAACCAGCGTGGGACATTTACTGCTCGTGTGAAACTTGACAACAGTTGTGTGAGGTGAGAATCATACGGCCCAATATGGCGGCCTCGAGTTCTGTTATCCAACCGGAAGATGTGAACAGACTGCGGTATGGACTGGCTGTGACTAAGGCAGGACGAGACGCGCTAGCAAGTGTGTTTATGTGGTCGTACCGGGGCACCTTCCCAGTAGTGACTTACCTCACTCAGGACTTGGGGTACACCAATGCTCAGTACAGGCGTGTCTTCGATGCTCAACAGAGGGATAAACTCGAAGCTTCCTCTGACGCGGCAACTTTTGACATCACCCTGTTGTATAAACTTCTGCAACGTGTGTGTGGTCTGGCTGAGATGAATGACCCCACGTGGACCACTCCAGGGCCTCAGGGACCATCACTTGAACACCTCATATACAAGCTCAAGCAACACCGAAACACGTGGGCCCATGATAATGGGAGAATGTCAGCCCAAGATCTTACGTCAACACTGACGGAGCTCAGTGACTTATTGACTGAGATGCTGGCTGAGGCCGGCGTTCGGTGTAGGACAAATTGCCAGGATGTGGACCACGTGACCAAAGATGTCACCAAGCATATTGGTGGTCTGCTAGAGAAGGTCAGAGAGCCGCTGGATCCCTCAGATGTGGCGTACTTGCCTCAGCTCCGCCAGGAGATTAGGATGTTCAAAAGACACATCACAGAAGAGGTTAAACAGATGAGCAAGCAGGAGCTAACTGACGGGTATAAACTGCTGTACCAGATTGTTCCCGCACCCTGGCTCCTCCTCAACATTAACTACAACCCAAGTCTTGCTTTTACACGACTGCGACTCCTTGAAGATCCCGTCATAGGATCAAGACCCACCCACGCTGCCAAGGGTCAGGATAACACAAGACCCTCCCAGGCTGCCAAGGGTCAGGATATAAACTATGAAGACATCTTGAGTATGAGACGAGAGGACGGAAGTGTCCCTCAGTGTGTCGTCCTGACGGGGGAAGGTGGTATGGGCAAGACAACTTTACTCAAGCTCATCCTCGAGAAGTGGGTAGAGGACCCTGCTGCCATACGTCACCTGGGCACTGTGGACCTCGTTTTCTATGTACAGTGCAGGGATTCACATCTTAATACCTTCGATGATCTCCTCCGCCAGTTACTGCCTCAAACACTTCGTGATTCTGACGCTGACTTCCAGGTGCTTAAGGATATAATCTTGAGCTTAAATATATTAGTCCTGATTGACGGCTACGACGAGGTCAACGACCATTCAGGAAGGCTGGTGGAGGAGCTGTTGCACCTGCCTGGCAAGGATGTGAGGTTGGTGATAACCACACGGCCGGGGTGGGACCAACACCTGTCACAGCTCGTCCCACACACCAGACCTCGCTGCAACATCCTCGTCTTGGGCATCACTCCAGAACGTCGCGTGGAGTTCGCCGAGAGAACCATCAAGGTGCTGGAGGAGGAAGAGAGCCAACGGAGTGTCATCACAGGGAGGTTTACCCAGCGGCTGGAGCAGATGAGTCAGTTCCTGGGTGAGTACCTCAACACTCCACTCACCTTGACCTTGTTGGCGCTGCTGTGCGTCGAGGCTCCAGAAGAATTTAACAACCTTACCACAAACACTCAAGTCTACGAGAAGATTCATGACTTCATAACCAACAAATTAATATCCAGACTCACAGACAAACACGTGACCGATCCCAAAGGAAAATGTGACGAAAATGTGAAAAAGCTTTTGAGGTTCTTAGAAGAGATTAGTTTAAGAGGGATCCAGAGGCAGGAGTACGACCTTTGGCCGGAGACGGAAGCGGAGATTAGGGAGAAGTGTGACACTCTGGGACTGCCGCAGGAGGAGGTCTTGTCCAACTATTTCACAAGAACCAGCTACCGTCGGGGCCTCAGTGTGGTGTGGGTGTTTGGCTATTTTCACGCCAGGTACCAGGAGTATTGTGCCAGCAGGGGGCTGGTCGCTCTCTTGTCGAGAGCTGAGCAAGACCAAGGTGATCCAGCATCACATCGTGTGCCAGGGGAAAGCTCTATAATCATTGACCTTTTGGGGGATGTTGTACGTAAGGAAAAACGCTCCTTGGGAGATCACCTGAAAGGGTCAAAGTTTGATATTAGCGACGTGCAACAAGAGTTTAGGGAGCGCCCCAGATGGCAGAACATTTTACTCAGCACTACCGGGGTGCTGTGTGCCCGTGAAGTAGAGCACAGGTTCATTACTCACATAATTGACCTGTGCGAGATGGTTACACATGAGACTGACGAGCTGTTGAAGCATGTAGCAGAGTCCCGCGGGAGTGAGCACGTCATCCAAGCCGTGTGTGAGAAGCTGCGTACAGAACACAGGTGGGAAATAGAGAGTGTTGACTCATGGGTTGTCCTGCCGCTTGTTCTTAAGAAGGTGACACCTAAGAACATTTGCCTAAACATGAACGATACATCCCAACTAAAGCAGTGTCTGTCTACACTGTCTGTGCTGGCAAAAATGAAGGTAACCATATCCTTATATCTTGAATATAGTTTATACAGCAAAGTTTTTGAGATATCAAAACAATGTTTGGAGAGGCTGACAGCCCCCGGCAGTAAGTGTACCTTAGAGCGGTTTGAAGGTGGCTTGTCAGAGGCAGCCATACCCCTCCTGCCTCACACCCTCGTGAGCCTCATCCTGCGGCTCACACTACAGCACTTGCCCGTCCTCATCCGTCACCTGCCTCACCTTCCTCACCTTCGGAGTCTTGGTAAATATTCATATTTCCCACCATAATTTTTAGGGTTATTTATTAATACTAAAATTACGCAAAGGGCTTCATTCGTCATGTTTAATATAGTAATTCAGATTTACATTGTTTACATATAAGTTTACCTTATGGACGAAAGATGCCTTATATTGTTTACAAACATAATCACCTTATGGGAGACAAAACCTGATATTGTTTACAAATATAGTCGCCTAAAGAGCGACAAACATCTTATATTGTTTACAAATATAGTCACCTTAAGGGTGACAAACCTTCTACTTTGATTACAAATATAGACTTATTAAGGGCGACTACTCCATGAATAATAAATTTTCGAAACATTCCGCTGCTGTATATATTCTTGTGCATAAATAATTTCATGAAGTATTTAGCGACGCCATACTTTTGGTTCAGATGACTTACCACTTTGACTTTGACTCGTGGTACAGATCTCCTTTCACTGTGACCTAATTCCTGTTCAGGATGACCTTTCACTGTGACCTAATTCCTGTTCAAGATGACCTTTCACCGTGACCTAATTCCTGTTCAAGATGACCTTTCACTGTGACCTAATTCCTGTTTAAGATGACCTTTCAGTATGACCTAATTCCTGTTCAAGATGACCTTTTACACTGAACTATTTCCTGTTCAAGATGACCTTTCACTGTGACCTTGATCCTTGGTTAATTAGACCTTCTGTAACTTTGATCCTTAATTCAGGTGACCCATCTATCCCTGTGACCTTGATACTTGGTCCAGATGACCTTTCACTGTGACCTTCACTTAGTTTATATGACGTTCTAATGAGATCTTGACCATTGATAAAGATGACCATGACTGACCTTGACCATGATACAGATGACCTTGACCATTGATACAGATGACCTTGACCATTGATACAGATGACCTTGACCATTGACACAGATGACCTTGACCATTGACACAGATGACCTTGACTGTGACCTTCACCATTGATACAGATGACCTTGACTGTGACCTTCACCATTGATACAGATAACCTAGACTGTGACCTTGACAATTGTTACAGATAACCTTGACAATTGATACAGATAACCTTGACTGTGACCTTGACAATTGATACAGATAATCTTCACTGTGACCTTGACAATTAATACAGATGACCTTGACCATTGATACAGATAACCTTGACTGTGACCTTCACCATTGATACAGATGATCTTGACTGTGACCTTGACAATTGTTACAGATAACCTTGACAATTGATACAGATAACCTTGACTGTGACCTTGACAATTGATACAGATAATCTTCACTATGACCTTCACCATTAATACAGATGACCTTGACCATTGCTACAGATGACCTTGACCGTGGCTTTTAATAGCTATTAATACATAGTTTAGATGCTATTAATACTGTCCAAAATACGGACTTGTCATCAGGTAATAAACCCAGCAGTAAGGTGAGTGGATGGCTCAGTATGTCTTCTTGTTATATCTTAGAACATACCAGTAACGACAGTGACTGTATCTCAGTGTATGTCTTCAGGCATTGACCTGGACGCCACGGGCTACGTGGACCCGGACACCCTGGACGCCACGGGCTACGTGGTCCCGGACACCCTGGACGCCACGGGCAACGTGGACCCGGACACCCTGGACGCCACGGGCTACGGGGACCCGGACACCCTGGACGCCACGGGCTACGTGGACCCGGACACCCTGGACACCACGGGCTACGTGGACCCGGACACCCTGGACGCCACAGGCTACGTTGACCCGGACAGCCTGGACGCCACGGGCTACGGGGACCCGGACACCCTGGACGCCACGGGTTACGTGGACCCGGACACCCTGGACACCACGGGCTACGTGGACCCGGACACCCTGGACGCCACAGGCTACGTGGACCCGGACACCCTGGACGCCACGGGCTACGGGGACCCGGACACCCTGGACCCCACGGGCTACGTGGACCCAGACACCCTGGACGCCACGGGCTACGTGGACACGGACACCCTGGACGCCACGGGCTACGTGGACACGGACACCCTGGACACTCTGCCGTACCAGGGAAGGACGCTCGGCCTGACCATCAGGCGGGACCTCACTGATGACGACCCCGCCATAGACTGGTGCTGCCACCTGGCGGCTCAGCTGCGTCCTCCCTCAAGAGGAGGGTATAGTCTCCTGGTCTTCTCTGACACGCGTCTCACCAGTACGTATTGACTACATTTTAACACGTGAATATCTGTATCTCAGTTGTTTAATTCACAGTGCTTCCAGTGGTTTCAAAAATATTTTTACATTAAAAGTCATGAATTAGAGAACTTATAAGGCTTTTTGAGTAACTTTGAGCACCGTTTAGCGACCAAGAATATTCATTAAGCAAGCTTCACTGCTTATAAGATAACACTGATCAATATTTAGCCCAACATTGTCTTGCTTAATACAAGCTAGATTTACTTGATATAAGTTTTCTTTGGCATGAGTGTGTGACATAGACAGGTGTGGGTGGGGAGAGTAGCCAGGTGTGGGCTTTAGTGTTACCTCTCATCTACAGGTGTGGGTCGGGAGAGTAGCCAGGTGTGAGTTTCCGTGTTCCTTCTCATCTGCAGGTGTGGGGAGGGAGAGTAGCCAGGTGTGGGCTTCCGTGTTCCCTCTCATCTACAGGTATGGGTCGGGAGAGTAGCCAGGTGTGACAACGTTTGTTTTCATGTATTAGCTACGTTATTGTGTGGTTGTAAATAAGTTGCCACAACTTACTGCACAACTTTGGCTAAACAATTTTGAGACCATGTCGCAACCTTAAATGTTGCATAAAAATCGTTTTCCTGATTGATGGAAAATATATAAAAAATGTAGAAATATATTAAACATATATTTCTACATATACTAAAAATAAAATTGAAGCATAATAAAAGGTAGGTTAAAAATATTTTATTTATTACTTTCACTTTATGGAGAATCCATGGTAGTGGTGGTGGAATTGTTGCTGAGTTGTGGTTGGTGGCAGTGGTGGTAGGTTGTGATTGGTGGCAGTGGTGGGTGATGTTTATTGTTGGTGGTAGTGGTTGGTTCTAGTGGTGGTTAATAGTTGTGGTTAGTGGTGGTGGTTGATTGCTGTGGTTGGTAATTGTGGTGGCTGATGGTTGTGATTAGTGGTAGTGGAGGTTAATGTTAATGGTGGTTGAGGTTGTGGTGGTTTATGGTATTGGTGGTTGATAGCTCTGGTGGTTGATGTCTGTGATGGTTGATGGCTAAGGTTGTTGATGGTGATGGTAGTTAATGGTTTTGGTGGTTGATGGTAGTGTTTGTTGATGGTTGTGGTGGTTGATGGTAGTGTTTGTTGATGATAGTCGTGGTTGATGGTTGTGGTGATTGATGGTTGCGGTGGACGATGGTAGTGTTTGTTGATGGTTATGGTGGTTGATGGTAGTGTTTTTTTTATAGTTGTGGTGGTTGATGGTAGTGTTTTTTGATGGTAGTGTTTGTTGATGATTGTGGTGGTTGATCGTAGTGTTTGTTGATGGTTGTGGTGGTTGATGATAGTGTTTGTTGATGGTTGTGGTGGTTGATGGTTGTGGTGGTTGATGGTAGTGTTTTTTGATGGTTGGGGTGGTTGATGGTAGTGTTTGTTGATGGTTGTGGTGGTTGATGGTAGTGTTTGTTGATGGTTGATGGTAGTGCTTGTTGATGGTTGTGGTGGTTGATGGTTGTGGTGGTTGATGGTAGTGTTTGTTGGTGGTAATGGTGGTTGATTGTTGTGGTGGATGATTGTTGTGGTGGTTGATGGTAATGGTGGTTGATTGTTGTGGTGGTAGATGGTTGTGGTGGTTGATGGTTGTGGTGATTGATGGGTGTGGTGGTTGATGGTTGTGTTGGTTAATTGTTGTGGTGGTTGATGGTTGTGGTGGTTGATGGTTGTGGAGGTTGATGGTTGTGGTGGTTGATGGTTGTGGTGGTTGATTGTTGTGGTGGTTGATGGTTGTGGTGGTTGATGGTTGTGGTGGTTGATGGGTGTGGTTGAGGGCTTAATTGCAGTGGTGGTAGTTGTGGTTCGTGATGGTAGTGGCGATTGTTGGTTATAGTTCGCGTGGGTGTTGGTTTATTAATTGTGGTGTTTGGTGGTAGTGGTGGTTGGTTGTTGGTGGTAGTGGTGGTTGATTGTTGAGGCTGTTGGTGGTGTTTTATGGTTGTTGGTGGTTGATAGTTGTGGTTGGTGGTAGTTGTGGTTGTTGATAGTAGTGGTTGAGGGCAGTGGTAGAAGGTGGTTGTGGTCGTCTGTGGTTGATTGTACTGGTAGTTGTTGAGGTTCGTGATATTGGTGGTTGATTGTTGTATTTTGTGGTAGTAGTGGTTGATTATATATGGCAGTAGTGGTGGTTGATTGTTGTTGGTGGTAGGGGTGGTTGATTGTTGTGGTTGGTAGTGGTGGTTTATGGTTGTTGTTGATAGTAGTAGTGGTTGATTGTTGTGGTTGTTGATGATTGAGGTGGTTGATGATTGTTTAGGTTGATGGCAGTGGTTATTGATGGTTATGGTTATTGATAGTAGTTGAAATTGAAATTGAAATAAGTTTATTGAGGTAAAATACTCACAAAGGGATGAGGTAGCTCAAGCTATTCTCACCCCGTTCAGTACAACGTGTTCATACATATATAGACACACATCACAAACAATAAACATATTACCGAACATTCTGAGAGATAAACATATACATTTCCTCCTTTACACAAGTAGTATGGCATCAGACGTACACACATATACTTTTACGACTTAGGTATACTGTATAGACAATTTGCAAGAGACATGCAGATAATTCAACAAAAGATTACAGTCTTGGTGCAAAATTCTTATATCTCTCCAGAATATTATCAACCTTTCCGTTGTTACACATCCAGGCTATTTGTTCAGGAACAGTCCTTATCTCAATGTTTCTATATACATTAATCAACGGACAATCAAGAACATAATGGGCAAGGGTGTGAGACCTTAACATACCACACAGTTGACACTTCGTGTCATTATCATGAACACCAATCCCATATTCCCAGTAATATTTGTACCCAAGCCTAAGCCGCATGTACACAGTCACTTCAAGCATTTCTCCTTTTACCATAAGTGAAATGGGTGTTTTGACTCACACACATGTAGTGTTGCATGGTTTGGCTTCCCTCATACATTATACCTCTCCTGGCCACTTCTGCCTGTGCCTGAATATTTCTGATTTTGCTTCTTATTTCTCTCATTGTGAATTCGCATTCAATGTCAACTTGTGGTTTTAATGTGGCACGTTTGGCCAAGTCATCCGCCACCTCGTTGAGCACTATTCCAACATGAGATGGAATCCACATGAATTTCACATTGTGACCATTCAGCTGTATCTCAGTTATCCTTTTCTTACAATCCTCAACTATGGACATGAAGACTGGATTTCGACTGTTTAAGGACTCAAGTGCTCCTCGGCTATCGACAAATACAAAAACATCTTTGTCGTCATGACGTACTTCCTCCAAACACACCAGAATGGCCTGCAGTTGAGCACTGATAGTAATGGTGGTTGGTTGTTGTAGTTAGAGGAGGAGGTCGAGGAGGAAGGAGGAGGAGTAAAGAGGAGAAAGAGGAGGTAGGAGGAGGTCGAGGAAGAAGGAGATGGTCGAGGAGGAAGGAGAAGGTCGAGGAGGAAGGAGAAGGTCGAGGAGGAAGGAGAAGGTCGAGGAGGAAGGAGAAGGTCGAGGAAGAAGGAGGAGGAAGGAGAAGGTCAAGGAAGAAAGAGGAGAAGGTCGAGGAGGAAGAATGAGAAGATCGAGGAGGAGAAGGTGTTGGTGGTGGCTGTTGGTTGTTGTTAGTGGATATTGATGGTTGAAGAACATAGAAGGATTAGGAAAAATAAGGAAGGAGGAAGAATAAGGATGGAGGGAGAATTAAGAAAAAGGAAGAAGGAGGAGGAAGAATAAGGAAGGAGGAAGAAGAATAGGAAAGGAGGAAAAACAAGGAAGGACGAGTAGAAAGAATAGGGAAGGAGAAAGAAGAATAGGGAAGGAGGAAGAATAAGAAAGGGTGAAGAAAAGAGAAGTAGGAAGAATCAGGTAGGAGGAAGAAGAATAGGGATGGAGGGAGAATAAGGAATAAGGAAGAATAAGAAAAGAGGAGGAAGAATAAGGAAGGAGGAGGAAGACTAAGGAAGGAGGAGGAAGAATAAGGAAGGAAGAGGACAAATATAGAAGAAGGATGAAGAATATGAAAAGTAGAAAAATAAAGAAGCAGGAAGGATATATTTATATTATATATAATATTTAAATAATTAAATAATTATTTAATATTAATTAATTATTATTAATTATTAATAATTATTTAATATTAATTAATTATTATTAATTATTAATAATTATTTAATATTATTAATTAATAATTAAATAATATTTAATTTAATTAAAATATATATTTAAAGAAGGACGAAGTATAAGGAAAGGGGGTAGGAAGAATAAGGAAGTAGCAGTGGTGAAGAGTGGTGTGTGACAGTGGTGGAGAGTGGTGTGTGACAGTGGTGGAGAGTGGTGTGTGACAGTGGTGGAGAGTGGTGTGTGACAGTGGTGGAGAGTGGTGTGTGACAGTGGTGGAGAGTGGTGTGTGACAGTGGTGGAGAGTGGTGTGTGACAGTGGTGGAGAGTGGTGTGTGACAGTGGTGGAGAGTGGTGTGTGACAGTGGTGGAGAGTGGAGTGTGACAGTGGTGGAGAGTGGTGTGTGACAGTGGTGGAGAGTGGTGTGTGACAGTGGTGGAGAGTGGTGTGTGACAGTGGTGGAGAGTGGTGTGTGACAGTGGTGGCAGTGGTGTGTGACAGTGGTTGATAGTGTGTGACAGTGGTGGAGAGTGGTGTGTGGCAGTGGTGGAGAGTGGTGTGTGGCAGTGGTGGAGAGTGGTGTGTGACAGTGGTGGAGAGTGGTGTGTGACATGTGGTGGAGAGTGGTATGTGACAGTGGTGGAGAGTGGTATGTGACAGTGGTGGAGAGTGGTGTATGACTGTGGTGGAGAGTGGTGTGTGACAGTGGTGGAGAGTGGTGTGTGACAGTGGTGGAGAGTGGTGTGTGACAGTGGTGGAGAGTGGTATGTGACAGTGGTGGAGAGTGGTGTGTGACAGTGGTGGAGAGTGGTGTGTGACAGTGGTGGAGAGTGGTGTGTGACAGTGGTGGAGAGTGGTGTGTGACAGTGGTGGAGAGGGGTGTGTGACAGTGGTGGAGAGTGGTGTGTGACAGTGGTGGAGAGTGGTGTGTGACAGTGGTGGAGAGTGGTGTGTGACAGTGGTGGAGAGTGGTGTGTGGCAGTGTTGGAGAGTGTTGTGTGACAGTGGTGGAGTGTGGTGTGTGACAGTGGTGGAGAGTGGTGTGTGACAGTGGTTGAGAGTAGTGTGTGACAGTGGTGGAGAGTGGTGTGTGACAGTGGTGGAGAGTGGAGTGTGACAGTGGTGGAGAGTGGTGTGTGACAGTGGTGGAGAGTGGTGTGTGACAGTGGTGGAGAGTGGTGTGTGACAGTGGTGGAGAGTGGTGTGTGACAGTGGTGGCAGTGGTGTGTGACAGTGGTTGATAGTGTGTGACAGTGGTGGAGAGTGGTGTGTGGCAGTGGTGGAGAGTGGTGTGTGGCAGTGGTGGAGAGTGCTGTGTGGCAGTGGTGGAGAGTGGTGTGTGCCTGTGGTGGAGAGTGGTATGTGGCAGTGGTGGAGAGTGGTGTGTGGCAGTGGTGGAGAGTGGTGTATGACTGTGGTGGAGAGTGGTGTGTGACAGTGGTGGAGAGTGGTGTATGACTGTTGTGGAGAGTGGTATGTGGCAGTGGTGGAGAGTGGTGTGTGGCAGTGGTGGAGAGTGGTATGTGGCAGTGGTGGAGAGTGGTGTGTGGCAGTGGTGGAGAGTGGTGTATGACTGTTGTGGAGAGTGGTGTGTGCCTGTGGTGGAGAGTGGTGTGTGGCAGTGGTGGAGAGTAGTGTGTGACAGTGGTGGAGAGTGGTGTATGACTGTGGTGGAGAGTGGTGTGTGACAGTGGTGGAGAGTGGTATGTGGCAGTGGTGGAGAGTGGTGTGTGGCAGTGGTGGAGAGTGGTGTATGACTGTGGTGGAGAGTGGTGTGTGACAGTGGTGGAGAGTGGTGTATGGCAGTGGTGGAGAGTGGTGTGTGGCAATGATGGAGAGTGGTGTGTGACAGTGGAGGAGAGTGGTGTGTAACAGCGATGGAGAGTGGTATGTGGCAGTGGTGGAGAGTGGTGTGTGACAGTGGTGGAGAGTGGTGTGTGGCAGTGGTGGAGAGTGGTGTATGACAGTGGTGGAGAGTGGTGTGTGCCTGTGGTGGAGAGTGGTATGTGACAGTGGTGGCAGTGGTGTGTGACAGTGGTTGATAGTGTGTGACAGTGGTGGAGAGTGGTGTGTGGCAGTGGTGGAGAGTGCTGTGTGGCAGTGGTGGAGAGTGCTGTGTGGCAGTGGTGGAGAGTGGTGTGTGCCTGTGGTAGAGAGTGGTATGTGGCAGTGGTGGAGAGTAGTGTGTGACAGTGGTGGAGAGTGGTGTATGACTGTGGTGGAGAGTGGTATGTGGCAGTGGTGGAGAGTAGTGTGTGACAGTGGTGGAGAGTGGTATGTGGCAGTGGTGGAGAGTGGTATGTGGCAGTGGTGGAGAGTAGTGTGTCACAGTGGTGGAGAGTGGTATGTGGCAGTGGTGGAGAGTGGTATGTGGCAGTGGTGGAGAGTGGTGTATGACTGTTGTGGAGAGTGGTATGTGGCAGTGGTGGAGAGTGGTGTGTGGCAGTGGTGGAGAGTGGTGTATGACTGTGGTGGAGAGTGGTGTGTGACAGTGGTGGAGAGTGGTGTATGGCAGTGGTGGAGAGTGGTGTGTGACAGTGGTGGAGAGTGGTGTGTGACAGTGGTGGAGAGTGGTATGTGACAGTGGTGGCAGTGGTGTGTGACAGTGGTTGATAGTGTGTGACAGTGGTGGAGAGTGGTGTGTGGCAATGATGGAGAGTGGTGTGTGACAGTGGAGGAGAGTGGTGTTTGACAGCGATGGAGAGTGGTATGTGGCAGTGGTGGAGAGTGGTGTGTGACAGTGGTGGAGAGTGGTGTGTGGCAGTGGTGGAGAGTGGTGTATGACAGTGGTGGAGAGTGGTGTGTGCCTGTGGTGGAGAGTGGTGTGTGGCAGTGGTTGATAGTGTGTGACAGTGGTGGAGAGTGGTGTGTGGCAGTGGTGGAGAGTCCTGTGTGGCAGTGGTGGAGAGTGCTGTGTGGCAGTGGTGGAGAGTGGTGTGTGCCTGTGGTGGAGAGTGGTATGTGGCAGTGGTGGGGAGTAGTGTGTGACAGTGGTGGAGAGTGGTGTATGACTGTGGTGAAGAGTGGTATGTGGCAGTGGTGGAGAGTAGTGTGTGACAGTGGTGGAGAGTGGTATGTGAAAGTGGTGGAGAGTGGTATGTGGCAGTGGTGGAGAGTGGTATGTGGCAGTGGTGGAGAGTGGTGTATGACTGTGGTGGAGAGTGGTATGTGGCAGTGGTGGAGAGTGGTGTATGACTGTGGTGGAGAGTGGTATGTGGCAGTGGTGGAGAGTGGTGTATGACTGTTGTGGAGAGTGGTGTGTGGCAGTGGTGGAGAGTGTTGTGTGGCAGTGGTGGAGAGTGGTGTATGACTGTGGTGGAGAGTGGTGTGTGACAGTGGTGGAGAGTGGTGTGTGGCAGTGGTGGAGAGTGGTGTATGACTGTGGTGGAGAGTGGTGTGTGGCAGTGGTGGAGAGTGGTATGTGGCAGTGGTGGAGAGTGGTGTATGACTGTGGTGGAGAGTGGTATGTGGCAGTGGTGGAGAGTGGTGTATGACAGTGGTGGAGAGTGGTGTGTGGCAGTGGTGGAGAGTGGTGTATGACTGTGGTGGAGAGTGGTGTGTGACAGTGGTGGAGAGTGGTGTATGGCAGTGGTGGAGAGTGGTGTGTGACAGTGGTGGAGAGTGGTGTGTGACAGTGGTGGAGAGTGGTGTGTGGCAGTGGTGGAGAGTGGTGTGTGGCAGTGGTGGAGAGTGGTGTGTGACAGTGGTTGAGAGTAGTGTGTGACAGTGGTGGAGAGTGGTGTGTGACAGTGGTGGAGAGTGGTGTGTGACAGTGGTGGAGAGTGGAGTGTGACAGTGGTGGAGAGTGGAGTGTGACAGTGGTGGAGAGTGGAGTGTGACAGTGGTGGAGAGTGGTGTGTGACAGTGGTGGAGAGTGGTGTGTGACAGTGGTTGAGAGTAGTGTGTGACAGTGGTGGAGAGTGGTGTGTGACAGTGGTGGAGAGTGGTGTGTGACAGTGGTGGAGAGTGGAGTGTGACAGTGGTGGAGAGTGGAGTGTGACAGTGGTGGAGAGTGGTGTGTGACAGTGGTGGAGAGTGGTGTGTGACAGTGGTGGAGAGTGGTGTGTGACAGAGGTGGAGAGTGGTGTGTGACAGTGGTGGCAGTGGTGTGTGACAGTGGTGGCAGTGGTGTGTGACAGTGGTGGGGAGTGGTGTGTGGCAGTGGTGGAGAGTGGTGTATGAGAGTGGTGGAGAGTGGTGTGTGCCAGTGGTGGAGAGAGGTGAGGGGCAGTGGTGGAGAGTGGTGTGTGCCAGTGGTGGAGAGTGATGAGGTGCAGTGGTGGAGAGTGGTGTGTGACTGTGGTGGAGAGTGGTGTGTGACAGTGGTGGAGAGTGGTGTGTGACTGTGGTGGAGAGTGGTGTGTGGCAGTGGTGGAGAGTGGTGTGTGACTGTTGTGGAGAGTAGTGTGTGGCAGTGGTGGAGAGTGGTGTGTGGCAGTGGTGGAGAGTGGTGTGTGACAGTGGTAGAGAGTGGTGTGTGACTGTGGTGGAGAGTGGTGTGTGATTGTGGTGGAGAGTGGTGTGTGACAGTGGTGGAGAGTGGTGTGTGCCAGTGATGGAGAGTGGTGTGTGACAGTGGTGGAGAGTGGTGTGTGACAGTGGTGGAGAGTGGTGTGTGACAGTGGTGGAGAGTGGTGTGTGACAGCGATGGAGAGTGGTGTGTGACAGCGATGGAGAGTGGTGAGGGGAAGTGGTGGTGAGTGGTGATACTACCCTCTCCTCCTCGGCACCACTACCCTCCTCCTCCTCTGTACCACTAGCCTCCTCCTCCTCTGCACAACTACCCTCCTCCTCCTCTGCACCACTACCCTACACCTCATCTGCACCACTACACTCCTCCTCCTCCGCATCACTACCCTCCTCCTCCTCTGCACCACTACTCTCCTCCTCCTCTGCACCACTACCCTCCTCCTCATCTTTACCACTATCCTCCTCCTCCTTTGCACCACTACCCTACTCCTCTGCACAACTACCCTCCTCTACGCCACTACCCTCCTGCTCCTCTGCATCACTTCCCTCATCCTCTACACCACTACCCTCCTCCTCCTCTGCACCACTACCCTCCTCCTCCTCTACACCTCTACCTTACTCCTCCTCTGCACCACTACCCTCCTCCTCTGAATCACTACTCTCCTTCTCCTCTGAACCACTGCCCTCCTCCTCTGCACCACTACCCTCCTCCTCCTCTGCGTCACTACCCTCCTCCTCTGCACCACTACACTCCTCCTCTGCACCAATACCCTCCTCCTCCTCTGTACCACTACCCTTCTCCTCCTCTGCACCTCTACCCTCCTCCTCCTCTGCACCACTACCCTCCTCCTCTGCACCATTACCCTCCTCCTCCTTTGCACCACAACCCTCCTATTCCGCATCACTACCCTCCTCCTCTGCACCACTACCCTCCTTCTCCTCTGCACCACTACCCTCCTCCTCTGCACCACTACACTCCTCCTCTGCACCACTACCCTCCTCCTCCTCTGCACCACTACCCTCTTCCTCTGCATCACTACCCTACTCCTGCTCTGCATCACTACCCTCCTCCTCTGCACCACTCCCCTTCTCTTCCTCTGCACTACTACCCTCCCCCTCTGCACCACTACCCTCCTCATCCTCTGCACCACTACTCTCCTCCTCTGCATCACTACCCTCCTCCTCTGCACCATTACCCTACTCTTCCTCTGCACTACTACCCTCCCCCTATGCACCACTACCCTCCTCCTCCTCTGCACCACTACTCTCCTCCTCTTCATCACTACCCTCCTCCTCTGCACCATTACCCTACTCTTCCTCTGCACTACTACCCTCCCCCTCTGCACCACTACCCTCCTCCTCCTCTGCACCACTACTCTCCTCCTCTGCATCACTACCCTCCTCCTCTGCACCACTACCCTCCTCCTCCTCTGCACCACTACCCTCCTCCTCTGCATCACTACTCTCCTCCTCTTCTGCACCACTGCCCTCCCCCTCTGCATCACTACCCTCCTCCTCCTCTGCACCACTACTCTCCTCCTCTGCATCACTACCCTCCTCCTCTGCACCACTACCCTCCTCCTCCTCTGCACCACTACCCTCCTCCTCTGCATCACTACTCTCCTCCTCTTCTGCACCACTGCCCTCCTCCTCTGCACCTCTACCCTCCTCCTCCTCTGCACCACTACCCTCTTCCTCTGCATCACTACCCTCCTCCTGCTCTGCATCACTACCCTCCTCCTCTGCACCACTATCCTTCTCTTGTTCTGCACAACTACCCTCCCACTCTGCACCACTACCCTCCTCCTCCTCTGCACCACTACTCTCCTCCTCTGCATCACTACCCTCCTCCTCTGCACCACTACCCTTCTCTTCCTCTGCACTACTACCCTCCCCCTCTGCACCACTACCCTCCTCCTCTGCACCACTACCTTCTTCCTCTGCACCACTACCCTTCTCTTCCTCTGCACCACTACCCTCCTCCTCTGCACCACTTCCCTCCTCCTCTGCATCACTACCCTCCTCCTCCTCTGCACCACTACCCTCCTCCTCTGCACCACTACCCTCCTCCTCTGTCCCACTACCCTTCTCTTTCTCTGCACCACTACCCTCCTCCTCTACACCACTACCAACCTCCTCTAATGCACCACTACCCTCCTCCTCTGCACCACTACTCTCCTCCTCCTTTGCACCACTACCCTCCTCCTCCTCTGCACCACTACTCTCCTCCTCCTCTGCACCACTACCCTCCTCCTCTGCACCACTACCCTCCTCCTCCTCTGCACCACTACCCTCTTTCTGCTCAGCACCACAACCATCCTCTTTCTCTGCACCACTACCCTCCTCCTCTGCACCACTACCCTCCTCCTCCTCTGCACCACTACTCTCCTCCTCTGCACCACTACCATCCTCCTTCTCTGCACCACTACCCTCCTCCTCTGCACCACTACTCTCCTCCTCTGGACCACTACCCTCCTCCTCTGCACGACTATCCTCCTCCTCTTTTGCACCACTACCCTCCTCCTCCTCCTCTGCACCACTACCCTCCTCCTCTGCACGACTACCTTCCTCCTCCTCTGCACCACTACCCTCTTCCTCCTCTGCACCACTACCCTCCTCCTCTGCACCACTTCCCTCCTCCTCTGCACCACTACTCACATAATTCTCTGCACCACTACCCTCCTCCTCTGCACAACTACCCTTCTCCTCCTCTGCACTACTACCCTCCTCCTCCTCTGCACCACTACCCTCCTCCTCTGCACCACTACCCTCCTCCTCCTCTGCACCACAACCCACCTGCTCCTCTGCACCACAACCCTCCTCCTCTGCACCACTACCCTCCTCCTCTGCACCACTACCCTCCTCTGCACGACTACCCTCCTCCTTCCCTGCACCACTACCCTCCTCCTCTGCACAACTATCCTCCTCCTCCTCTGTGTAACACCCATGACCTCTCCCCCCTTAGAGTTCACACCCAGGGAAGTCTTCGGCAAGAGGTCAGCCCAGATGACCTCCGGATTATCTTGTATGTTGATTAAAAAAAAAATCCTGGGTTAGTCTTAGTCAGCATAGTTTCAAGTATGTAATATTTCATGCAAGGGAATTAGATTCCAGATTCTTATGTGTAAACATCCTTGGATCTCCCCCTTTTGGCCAGGTCAGAGGTCAGTCACACACGTAATTAATAAATCCCCTCTTGAAGAGTGTATGGTGAATGTCAAACAAGCTTAATTGAAATATTTTAAGTGTTTGTGCATGTGTGGCCGACTTCTTACATTCTTGGTGTAGGTAGCAACAGCAGATCTCCTTCCTTTCCCCCTGTGGGGGTTGTATATAGAGGTCCTGTAGGGACTTAGTGAGGAGAGAGTGCCGGACACCGGGGTTCAGAGAGGGCTGTGAAAAACATCTCAGCCAGGGAGAGACAGAGGTCTTAAGGTACTGTGTGTGATCTCTGAGGTTTTGTTCCATGTCCAAATTTCTTAACTTTTTGCCAGTGTTAGAGTAGGATTTTTAAGTGATGATTGACATAATTTTGGTCTCAATAAACTCATGTTAAATTTCCCGTCTGTGTCAATTGTTGAATCCTCTTAGCCTTTTGGATATAGTGGCTGACAACCGTTCCCATAATTAATGACAGTCATAGAAAGTACTCTCCAAGTCAAGCAATGTTTCTTGCCTCGTTGCTTGATATAGTCTCAATGGTCAAAGGCAGATGGTGGCAGCGTATTTAATCCTTGTGTTAGCATTTCCTTGTTGGCAGTGTATCTTTTGGTTCCGGTGTAACCATCATATGTCAGCTCACATTACCGTGTTTCATAACAGTGTTACCAAGTGCAACCGATGGGGAAGTGTTACTCAGGATATGTAGTGTTTACATTATTAGTTTAGTGTTCCTTTATAGTGGTGTTCCATTATAGTGGTGTTACAATTGGTGTTACAATAGTTCCGTTGTAACCATCATATGTCAGCTCATAACAGTGTTACCAAGTGCTCCGATGGGGAAGTGTTACTCAGGATAAGTAGTGTTTACATTATTAGTTTAGTATCCAATATAGTGGTGTTACAAAAGAGTGGTGTTACATCTGCACCACAACCCTCCTCTTCTGCACCAGTAACCTCCTCCTCCTCTACACCACTACCCTCCTCCTCTGCACCTTTACCCTCCTCCTCCTCTGTACCACAACCCTCCTCCTCTGCACCACAACCCTCCTCCTCTGCACGACTACCCTCCTCCTCCTCTGCACAACTACTCTCCTCCTCCTCTGCACCACTACCCTCCTCCTCTGCACGACTACCCCCTCCTCCTCTGCACCACTACTCTCCTCCTCCTCTGCACCACTACCCTCCTCCTCTGCACCACTACCCTCCTCCTCTGCAAGACTACCCTCCTCCTCTTCTGCACCACTACTCTCCTCCTATTCTGCACCACAACCCTCCTCCTCTGCACCACAGCCCTCCTCCTCCTCTGCACGACTACCCTCCTCTTCCTCTGCACCACTACTCTCCTTCTTCTCTGAACCACAACCCTCCTCCTCTGCATCACTACCCCAATCCTCCTCTGCACAACTATCCTCCCAATCCTCTGCACCACTACCCTCCTCCTCCTCCACACAACTACCCTCCTCCTCCGCATCACTACCCTCCTCCTCCTCTGCACCACTACTCTCCTCCTCCTCTGCACCACTACCCTCCTCCTCATCTTTACCACTATCCTCCTCCTCCTTTGCACCACTACCCTACTCCTCTGCACAACTACCCTCCTCTACGCCACTACCCTCCTTCTCCTCTGCATCACTTCCCTCATCCTCTACACCACTACCCTCCTCCTCCTCTGCACCACTACCCTCCTCCTCCTCTACACCTCTACCTTACTCCTCCTCTGCACCACTACCCTCCTCCTCTGAATCACTACTCTCCTTCTCCTCTGAACCACTGCCCTCCTCCTCTGCACCACTACCCTCCTCCTCCTCTGCGTCACTACCCTCCTCCTCTGCACCACTACACTCCTCCTCTGCACCAATACCCTCCTCCTCCTCTGTACCACTACCCTTCTCCTCCTCTGCACCTCTACCCTCCTCCTCCTCTGCACCACTACCCTCCTCCTCTGCACCATTACCCTCCTCCTCCTTTGCACCACAACCCTCCTATTCCGCATCACTACCCTCCTCCTCTGCACCACTACCCTCCTTCTCCTCTGCACCACTACCCTCCTCCTCTGCACCACTACACTCCTCCTCTGCACCACTACCCTCCTCCTCCTCTGCACCACTACCCTCTTCCTCTGCATCACTACCCTACTCCTGCTCTGCATCACTACCCTCCTCCTCTGCACCACTCCCCTTCTCTTCCTCTGCACTACTACCCTCCCCCTCTGCACCACTACCCTCCTCATCCTCTGCACCACTACTCTCCTCCTCTGCATCACTACCCTCCTCCTCTGCACCATTACCCTACTCTTCCTCTGCACTACTACCCTCCCCCTATGCACCACTACCCTCCTCCTCCTCTGCACCACTACTCTCCTCCTCTTCATCACTACCCTCCTCCTCTGCACCATTACCCTACTCTTCCTCTGCACTACTACCCTCCCCCTCTGCACCACTACCCTCCTCCTCCTCTGCACCACTACTCTCCTCCTCTGCATCACTACCCTCCTCCTCTGCACCACTACCCTCCTCCTCCTCTGCACCACTACCCTCCTCCTCTGCATCACTACTCTCCTCCTCTTCTGCACCACTGCCCTCCCCCTCTGCATCACTACCCTCCTCCTCCTCTGCACCACTACTCTCCTCCTCTGCATCACTACCCTCCTCCTCTGCACCACTACCCTCCTCCTCCTCTGCACCACTACCCTCCTCCTCTGCATCACTACTCTCCTCCTCTTCTGCACCACTGCCCTCCTCCTCTGCACCTCTACCCTCCTCCTCCTCTGCACCACTACCCTCTTCCTCTGCATCACTACCCTCCTCCTGCTCTGCATCACTACCCTCCTCCTCTGCACCACTACCCTTCTCTTGTTCTGCACAACTACCCTCCCACTCTGCACCACTACCCTCCTCCTCCTCTGCACCACTACTCTCCTCCTCTGCATCACTACCCTCCTCCTCTGCACCACTACCCTTCTCTTCCTCTGCACTACTACCCTCCCCCTCTGCACCACTACCCTCCTCCTCTGCACCACTACCTTCTTCCTCTGCACCACTACCCTTCTCTTCCTCTGCACCACTACCCTCCTCCTCTGCACCACTTCCCTCCTCCTCTGCATCACTACCCTCCTCCTCCTCTGCACCACTACCCTCCTCCTCTGCACCACTACCCTCCTCCTCTGTCCCACTACCCTTCTCTTTCTCTGCACCACTACCCTCCTCCTCTACACCACTACCAACCTCCTCTAATGCACCACTACCCTCCTCCTCTGCACCACTACTCTCCTCCTCCTTTGCACCACTACCCTCCTCCTCCTCTGCACCACTACCCTCCTCCTCTGCACCACTACCCTCCTCCTCCTCTGCACCACTACCCTCTTTCTGCTCAGCACCACAACCATCCTCTTTCTCTGCACCACTACCCTCCTCCTCTGCACCACTACCCTCCTCCTCCTCTGCACCACTACTCTCCTCCTCTGCACCACTACCATCCTCCTTCTCTGCACCACTACCCTCCTCCTCTGCACCACTACTCTCCTCCTCTGGACCACTACCCTCCTCCTCTGCACGACTATCCTCCTCCTCTTTTGCACCACTACCCTCCTCCTCCTCCTCTGCACCACTACCCTCCTCCTCTGCACGACTACCTTCCTCCTCCTCTGCACCACTACCCTCTTCCTCCTCTGCACCACTACCCTCCTCCTCTGCACCACTTCCCTCCTCCTCTGCACCACTACTCACATAATTCTCTGCACCACTACCCTCCTCCTCTGCACAACTACCCTTCTCCTCCTCTGCACTACTACCCTCCTCCTCTTCTGCACCACTACCCTCCTCCTCTGCACCACTACCCTCCTCCTCCTCTGCACCACAACCCACCTGCTCCTCTGCACCACAACCCTCCTCCTCTGCACCACTACCCCCTCCTCCTCTGCACCACTACCCTCCTCCTCTGCACCACTACCCTCCTCTGCACGACTACCCTCCTCCTTCCCTGCACCACTACCCTCCTCCTCTGCACAACTATCCTCCTCCTCCTCTGTGTAACACCCATGACCTCTCCCCCCTTAGAGTTCACACCCAGGGAAGTCTTCGGCAAGAGGTCAGCCCAGATGACCTCCGGATTATCTTGTATGTTGATTAAAAAAAAAATCCTGGGTTAGTCTTAGTCAGCATAGTTTCAAGTATGTAATATTTCATGCAAGGGAATTAGATTCCAGATTCTTATGTGTAAACATCCTTGGATCTCCCCCTTTTGGCCAGGTCAGAGGTCAGTCACACACGTAATTAATAAATCCCCTCTTGAAGAGTGTATGGTGAATGTCAAACAAGCTTAATTGAAATATTTTAAGTGTTTGTGCATGTGTGGCCGACTTCTTACATTCTTGGTGTAGGTAGCAACAGCAGATCTCCTTCCTTTCCCCCTGTGGGGGTTGTATATAGAGGTCCTGTAGGGACTTAGTGAGGAGAGAGTGCCGGACACCGGGGTTCAGAGAGGGCTGTGAAAAACATCTCAGCCAGGGAGAGACAGAGGTCTTAAGGTACTGTGTGTGATCTCTGAGGTTTTGTTCCATGTCCAAATTTCTTAACTTTTTGCCAGTGTTAGAGTAGGATTTTTAAGTGATGATTGACATAATTTTGGTCTCAATAAACTCATGTTAAATTTCCCGTCTGTGTCAATTGTTGAATCCTCTTAGCCTTTTGGATATAGTGGCTGACAACCGTTCCCATAATTAATGACAGTCATAGAAAGTACTCTCCAAGTCAAGCAATGTTTCTTGCCTCGTTGCTTGATATAGTCTCAATGGTCAAAGGCAGATGGTGGCAGCGTATTTAATCCTTGTGTTAGCATTTCCTTGTTGGCAGTGTATCTTTTGGTTCCGGTGTAACCATCATATGTCAGCTCACATTACCGTGTTTCATAACAGTGTTACCAAGTGCAACCGATGGGGAAGTGTTACTCAGGATATGTAGTGTTTACATTATTAGTTTAGTGTTCCTTTATAGTGGTGTTCCATTATAGTGGTGTTACAATTGGTGTTACAATAGTTCCGTTGTAACCATCATATGTCAGCTCATAACAGTGTTACCAAGTGCTCCGATGGGGAAGTGTTACTCAGGATAAGTAGTGTTTACATTATTAGTTTAGTATCCAATATAGTGGTGTTACAAAAGAGTGGTGTTACATCTGCACCACAACCCTCCTCTTCTGCACCAGTAACCTCCTCCTCCTCTACACCACTACCCTCCTCCTCTGCACCTTTACCCTCCTCCTCCTCTGTACCACAACCCTCCTCCTCTGCACCACTACCCTCCTCCTCTGCACGACTACCCTCCTCCTCCTCTGCACAACTACTCTCCTCCTCCTCTGCACCACTACCCTCCTCCTCTGCACGACTACCCCCTCCTCCTCTGCACCACTACTCTCCTCCTCCTCTGCACCACTACCCTCCTCCTCTGCACCACTACCCTCCTCTGCAAGACTACCCTCCTCCTCTTCTGCACCACTACTCTCCTCCTATTCTGCACCACAACCCTCCTCCTCTGCACCACAGCCCTCCTCCTCCTCTGCACGACTACCCTCGTCTTCCTCTGCACCACTACTCTCCTTCTTCTCTGAACCACAACCCTCCTCCTCTGCACCACTACCCCAATCCTCCTCTGCACAACTATCCTCCCAATCCTCTGCACCACTACCCTCCTCCTCCTCCACACAACTACCCTCCTCCTCCGCACTACTACCCTCCTCCTCCCCTGCACAACTTCCCTCCTACTCCTCTGCACCACTACCCTCCTCCTCATCTGCACCACTACCCTCCTCCTCTGCACCACTTCCCTCCTCCTCTGCACCACTACTCACATAATTCTCTGCACCACTACCCTCCTACTCTGCACAACTACCCTTCTCCTCTACACCACTACCCTCCTCCTCCTATGCACCACTACCCTCCTCCTCTGAACCACAACCCTCCTCTACACCACTACCCTCCTCCTCTGCACCTCTACCCTCCTCCTCCTCTGCACCACAACCCTCCTCCTCTGCACCACTACCCTCCTCCTCTGCACCACTACCCTCCTCCTCCTCTGCACCACTACTCTCCTCCTCCTCTGCACCACTACCCTCCTCCTCTGCACGACTACCCCCTCCTCCTCTGCACCACTACTCTCCTCCTCCTCGCACCACTACCCTCCTCCTCTGCACCACTACCCTCCTCCTCTGCAAGACTACCCTCCTCCTCCTCTGCACCACTACTCTCCTCCTCTGCACCACAACCCTCCTCCTCTGCACCACTACACTCCTCCTCCTCCTCTGCACGACTACCCTCCTCCTCCTCTGCACCACTACTCTCCTTCTTCTCTGAACAACAACCCTCGTCCTCTGCACCAGTATCCCAATCCTCCTCCTCTGCACAATCTATCTTCCCAATCCTCTGCACCACTACCCTCCTCCTCCTCCGCACCACTACCCTCCTCCTCCTCCTCCGCACTACTACCCTCCTCCTCCCCTGCACAACTTCCCTCCTCCTCCTCTGCACCATTACCCCCCTCCTCCTCCTCTGCACCACTACCCTCCTCCTCCTCTGCACCACTACCCTCCTCCTCTGCACCACTACCCTCCTCCTCCTCTGCACCACTACTCTCCTCTTCCTCTGCACAACTACCCTCCTCCTCCTCCTCTGCAACACTACCATCCTCCTCTGCACCACTACCTTCCTACTCCTCCGCTGCACCACTCCCCTCCTCCTCCTTCTCTGCACCAGTACACTCCTCCTCCTCCTGTGCACCACAACCCTCCTCCTCTGCAACACTACCCTCCTTCTCCTCTGCACCACTACCTTCCTCCTCCTCTGCACCACTACCCTCCTCCTCCTCCTCTGCACCACTACCCTCCTCCTCCTCCTCTGCACCACTACCCTCCTCCTCCTCTGCACCACTACCTTCCTCCTCCTCTGCACAACTACCCTCCTCCTCTGCTCCACTACCATCCTCTTCCTCTGCACCTCTACCCTCCTCCTCTGCTCCACTACCCTCCTCCTTTGCACAACTATCCTCCTCCTCCTCTGCACTACTCACCTCCTCTTCCTCTCCATCACAATCCTCCTCTTCGGCATTACTACACTCCTCCGCCTCTGCAACACTACCCTCCCTCTTCTTCCTCAGCACCACTACTCTCCTCCTCCTCTGCTCCTCTACCTTCCTTCTGCTCTGCACCACTACCATCCTCCTCTGCACCACTACTCTCCTCCTCCTCTGCACCACTACCCTCCTCCTCCTCTGTACAACTATCCTTCTCCTCCTCTGCACCACTACCCTCCTCCTCCTCCTCTGCACCACTACCCCCCTCCTCCTATGCTCCACTACCCTCCTCCTCCTCTGCACCACTACCCTCCTCCTCCTCTGCACCACAACCCTCCTCCTCTGCACCACTATCCTCCTCCTCTGCACCACTATCCTCCTCCTCCTCTGCTCCACTACCCTCCTACTCCTCCTCTGCACCACTACCCTCCTCTTCCTTTGCACAACTACCCTCCTCCTCCTCTGCACCACTACTCTCCTCGTCCTCTGCACCACAAGCCTCCTCCTCTGCACCACTACCCTCCTCCTCTGCACCACTACCCTACTCCTGTGCACCACTTCCATTCTCCTTTTCTGCACCACTACCCTCCTCCTCTGCACCACTATCCTCCTCCTCCTTCTCAGCACCACAACCCTCCTCCTCTGCACCACTACCCTCCTCGTCTGCACCACTTCCATTCTCCTTCTCTGCACCACTACCCTCCTCATCTGCACCACTACCCTCCTCCTCTGCACCACTACCCTCCTCCTCCTCTGCTCTACTACCCTCCTGTGGGACATTTGGGGCTTGACTCTATATATTTAAATATTAATATAGTGAAAATCAATTATGAAGGACCACCCGCTTTTATAGTAAAGAGGGAAACTAAGAAAATATGATCATTAGAAAATTCGTAGATGAACCAGTAACTATGGACCAAATACTAGAGAATATGATCACTGAGATAATTAATGGGATGTATAATTAACTGAATCAAAGCCTCAAACACCTACATTGGGGGGTTATTACTGGAACTCAATACGTCCAGGAACTAGTGTGGTTCGTTCACCAGTCCAATGTATAATAATCTAATCCTATGAATATTTATAGTGTCATTATCTTTATCATCAATGAGAACATAGATCACGAACATGTTAATTAATGATTATAATAAACACATGTCAATCCAATGAAACAGAGTTCTGCATGTAAAGGAATACAGATAATAGAAATCAAAAGGAATACGAAAGGAGTCTTAGCTTGAAGACGATTTCCGAGAAGTTAGTTACGACTCATCCTCTGATTCTCCTGGACTCGTCATGAACACTGGGAGTTGATTAACATGGGAAATGACAGCTCGGAGAATTGTTCACACACGCTGTAAATCAAATTGTATTCAGTAGCAACAGATTAAGCTGCTAGATATCTATGTTCAAGAAATTGAGATTAATAATAAGAGTAAATAATGACCTGTAGTTTGTTATTGTCGCACGGCGTCACGACAAGCTACCCAGCTATAAACCCACCCCCTAGATGATGCATCAAATAAGGATAAAGGTACTTAGCTAATATGGGCACTGTGTATGTTAAGGCTTGCCGAAGTTCGCGTCCTAGGCTCCGGCTTCTTGATAAAGAACACGTGGTGTCCAGCCTATCCTAGATACTGACGAGCTTCACTGGCCAGTCACGTGGTATTACATAGAACCAAATTTAACAGGTTCTGGCCGAATGTCAAATTAAATCTCTTGACAATTCAACTTGTTATGTAAAGTGACACAGACACCAGCGAAGTTAATATCTGCAAAGGTTCTTCACACCTCACAGTGGCGACTTTCTTCTGGAGCTCTCGATGGCGTCTACCCTGGTGGCTGGGGTAATGGCGTCTCCTCTCTCGCGCTCCGCGTCCCGCGTTCGTTACACAAATTATTTATTATGGATATTATCATTTCTCGCAGTTGTGATTGAAATGCTCGGATAAGGACGGGTTTATTATTTAGAGGAGTTAAATATTATTATTTGCCCGTTTTATGATAGTAAACGAACAATGGAGATGAATTAAAGTCTCTCCAGGGCATTCACGCGTGACGTTAATTTTATTACTAGATAACAGTTAGAACTATAAACGCTCTATTTGGCTTTAGTTGGAGATCAATTTATCTGTAATTAATTATCACACAGAACGACGTTGTTTATAGAGAATCAAATTCAATTCTCAGGCACACTGGATATAAATGTGTTTATTACAATGGAATCTGACGCAATACTGGCGTCGGGTGACGTAAGAATTCTAGCCTTATTGTACAGATGTAATTATTAGTACATGTGAACTCTACGCTTGGTTAATTTGAATCACTACAATGATTAGTAGAATTAGTAATAATTAATGAGAATACAACAGTGCTGTATTAAGTGTTGGAAATTTCCAACATAACTCCGGGGGAGGATTCTAGGGTCGTAGTGTAATGTGGAGTACTGACACCTATCCCGAAGTTGGTATTAATATTAATATATTAGTATGTTAGTATGTTAGTACACACATAATGAATGTCCCGTATTTGTCAAGGACACACAAGAAACTTAAGTCTTGCTAATTTCATGTCAAATGGAACATGTTATTATGAATTACTTATAGCCTATACAACAATTACAGAATTTAAATCACACAACTCAAACAACAGAATCTACGGTGATGAGAATGTCTTGGGTCATAGTGACTTGTAATGGTTTGTTACTTGACACCACGCCACAGTATCATCATGGTTGCTTAAATTGGATGTAAAGTTATTTGCTCTTAGTTAAGAACTATAATAGGCCTGTAGTTTCCCTTAGTGGAAACATGTGTTAAATATTGAAACATTAAATGATTACGTTATCGGTAATCAGGAACTCTCTAATGCTCACAATAAACTCAACAACTAGGGTCGCAGTGACATGTAATGGTGTATTACGTAGCTGCTGAATTGTAGGCAAACTCAGAATAAGTTCCTAAGAACTGATAACACTATTGTATAATTATACAGTAAAGTATTATTGGGTCATTCAAGATCAAGGAGACTATGACACTGCAGTGAGGTCACTGTCTAGGGTCGCTGTGACTTGTAACTATTGAGTTACTAGACAATAACATCACGCAGCATCACGATCACCCCAAATTCAAATGAGGAAATTGAATTTAATGTGCATTGCCGTGCAGTAGTCATTCTGACTGATGGTACAACTAATTTGCTAACTAGCTAAAATAATGGAAAAGTAGAGAACTGAAAAGTTTATTCATTAAAATCAAGGAAAATTCTGAGTCGACAGTGAGATTAGCAGCCTAGTCATTCTGACTTATGAGCTAATTGAATGGTAGCTCATAGGCTTGACACTGTAAACTTGTTAACACGAAATCAACCTTTACATGAAATTGAGTTTATTAAATCAGTCTCTATAGGTATAGTCAACTGCAATTAATGGTGAGTACAGATTAGGCAAGTACTCAGTTGACACTACTAAAGTCCCTAAACCTACCTAAATAAATGGTTTAAATTTCTAACCTACCTAAGTAAGGGATGAAACTAATTGTGAGCAAAATGTACTCGTATTAACATTGGGAGCTATATTGAGCTCATTAAGCATGTTAATAAGGTGAGTTATAGTAAACTCGTCAACAGTGTTGACAGGGTGAGCTGCAGTGAGCTCGTTAACAGTGTTAACAGGGTGAGTTATATTGAACTCGTCAACAGTGTTGACAGGGTGAGCTGCAGTGAGCTCGTTAACAGTGTTAACAGGGTGAGTTGTATTGAACTCGTCAACAGTGTTGACAGGGTGAGCTGCAGTGAGCTCGTTAACAGGGTGAGTTGTATTGAACTCGTCAACAGCGTTGACAGGGTGAGCTGCAGTGAGCTCGTTAACAGTGTTAGCAGGGTGAGTTGTATTGAACTCGTCAACAGTGTTGACAGGGTGAGCTGCAGTGAGCTCGTTAACAGTGTTAACAGGGTGAGTTGTATTGAACTCGTCAACAGTGTTGACAGGGTGAGCTGCAGTGAGCTCGTTAACAGTGTTAACAGGGTGAGTTGTATTGAACTCGTCAACAGTGTTGACAGGGTGAGCTACAGTGAGCTCGTTAACAGGGTGAGTTATATTGAACTCGTCAACAGTGTTGACAGGGTGAGCTGTAGTGAGCTCGTTAACAGTTAACAGGGTGAGTTATATTGAACTCGTCAACAGTGTTGACAGGGTGAGCTACAGTGAGCTCGTTAACAGTTAACAGGGTGAGCTACAGTGAGCTCGAATTAACGAGGTGGAGTATTGCATCATTCAATTATCATGGCGAGCAGTGCTCGTGGCATGGGGAACATTAAAGCGTTCGATTGTCATGGCGAGCAATATTGAGCTCGTATGCGCATGGGGAACAAGAAGCACTCTATTATTACGTTAATTCTAAGATGAGCTATATTAAGCTCATGAAGCATGTTAATTAACAATGCTGATGTTTAACGATAAAGCATTAAACAAAGAGAAACCTAAGATTGCTGGAAATTAAATTACTGCTACGATTAATCCTATTCAAGATAATTTGTAACATTTTCCCAACCTAAACGTTTCACGGGTTATTAGTTCTCTGTAAATTCACTTACGTATTGGTAAGTTTGCAAGTTTGTTCGTGCTGCGCTCCTACACTAATTAAGCAGAAACGAAAGAAAAACAACTCAAACAAATTGATGCAAGTATTATCACTAACTCTTAGTGCAGAAAACATGGTATTAAGAAGGTTTTCTTGGCAAACCTTTAAGCGCAAGTATAGTGGGCCAGTGGTCCTAGTGAATTTGTAATTACTGAAGTTGCTTGATGACTTCATAGTATTACTAAATTCAGGAAATGCCAGTGGCATTGAGTGCTAGATTCTCTAGCCTAACATTATTAATTACCTAGGGAGTACTAGATTCTCTAGCCCAACATTACAATTTACCTAGGTAGACTGAGTGTGGTCAATTTCTACTTGTCGAGAATAATTCTAGGTCTGCAGTGAATCCAATGGCTTGGTCGCTGTGACTTGTACTTGTTTGAGTACGGACCATTGGTTTTCACTGAGAGCTATGAAACATCTCGGCGAGTACCAATTGCACTACATTCAATCTGAGTTTATTACTCAGCTGTGTTTCTCCCTTTAGCTTGCTGCTGGAGAATTGATTTACTGCTGACTAATTTATTATCGTTGGCAGGCTTAGGCTTGTTCACATTCAGAACTTTACCAGTAAGTAAGTAGCCACCTGCAGATTGGAGCATATTCATTCCCAATCGTTTAACATGTCCAGTTATGAACTGGTAATAGTAGTCGGCTCCTACTAGTACATCTACATTGTTAAGGCGGTCAGACGTTAATTTGTTGTCAGCCAAATTAATTTCACGTTCCTGCAGGAAGTGGGCTGTGTACCCCAGACCCTTAATGTTTAAGTCTAAAGGTATTTGATCTACAAGAATGGCTTGGACAGCCTTGGCATGACTACCTAGTCGTACAAGCGGTTGAACTACTGAGTATTCATGGGTTCCTCGATTTATCATGAACCCTGACAAGTTTAATTTTACCTGTCCTATTGGTTGTAAATTAAGTGCCTCTGCTGCCCTTTGAGTAATGAAAGTTCTCTGGGAACCTTGGTCAAATAGTCCACGTGTGGTGATCTTGGCTCCTCTGTTCTTCACTTGAAGTTGGGCAGTAGGCAAAGCAGCATCCACTTGAGATGCTTGTGATGTTACGCTGTACACATCTCGCACCTTGCAGCACTGTACTGGTGTAGATTCTCTACGTCCTATTCTAGGATTGACATAATTTGTCCTAACTAATTTGCACAGTGCAGCATGATGCTTGCCCCTTCTACACCTATTGCAGGTGTTCAGTGGGGTTTCACAGCTATTAACATTATGTGGTTTGAGACACCTAGTACATTTGTGTAACTGTTTGAGTCGTCTGACTCTTGTGTCTCTATTAGGATAATTGGTACATTTGTACAGAGAATGGTTTTGGTTGCAAAACAAGCACATTCCCCATCCTACGGTTCGTTTAGGGGTTACCGGTTTAGGTAAAACAGTACCTGCAGGTTGTGATGGTTTTGCTGCTTGCATTTGCTTGTTATTTATTCTCTTGTGAGTACTTGGTGTACTCTGGGGAGCCATTAATAGGCTCTTGGGAGTGCTCTTTGGACTATTAGGTCTCTTAGGAGCACCTGTGGGGCTCTTAGGCCTCACTGATGAATCAGTGTTTGACTGATTGTTGTTACATTGATTATTAGCACCTTTGTTACCTTGTGACAGTGTCACTTTAGGAGTTTCAGGTAAGGAAGCTGATGTAGGTACAGTTTTGGTGCATTCAGATTTAGCATTAATTGCTTGGTCTGCTGTATGATTGCTCATATTGCGCAAACCTGTAAATATATCCTGCATTGACAGGGTATTACCATTCTGGCATACATATAATTTATTAAGTGTGTCACCAGACAATTTTCTCTGGATGATAATTTTAGTCATCCACTCAGTAGTTGGGTGATCCACCTCTTTACTGAAAGAATTCATCAGTGACTCAAGTTGGAAACTAAAGGCTTGTAAAGAGTCAACTGATTGTTCTGGTGAAGATAAATTTAATAATTGGTGCACAAGGTTTATAATAGTCTTCTCATTGTCAGCACTTACTTTAGAAGGCTGTTGGGAGCAATTGTGACCATTACTTGTGTTGCTTAAGGCTTCTTGCTTAGCCTCAGCTTTGATTACAGCTTCGACTGCTGCTGTAGCATTAGCTTTATCATTTCCTGGTTCAGATTCACTGATTATTGCAGCTTCACTTGTTTCATCTGCAGCTTCACTTGTTTCTCTGGGTTCTTGTGATAAGCTAGTTAATTCAGTAGCCTTATGTATTGAACTTATAGAATCCAGGGAACATGGAGAAGAGTGGTCTGAAAATTGGTCAGACTCTGTAAACAAATCATCACATGAAGCTGTATTAGATGAGAGGTTAGAAAATGAAGGTTGAACTTCAGTTGTGTATCCTGTGTAGTGATCAGTATTGGTTAGAGGATTCTCCTCATCTTGAGGTAGCTCAAGTATTTCATCTGAGCTGAGTGTGGACTCGGGTGTAGGTCTATTAATGATCTGTTCTATCCACTCGGGAATATCTTGTCTCGCAAGCACCTTCTTATATCGGTCTAACCTGGTTTGAACGTTATGTTCATAGTTATCAAGATCAGATTCTGTCAGACGTAAGTGGTCTGAGACAGTATGACCGACCTGGAGTAAATTCCTGTGGGACTCGATCACAGTCTTTATATAATCATATTTTTGGTTAGCGTTCCTTATGGAAGTTGCTAGTCTGTAGACGTCACCTGGGTCAGTTTCTACACAGTGATGACATCTGATAAGCAGTTCTCCTAGGCGAATTTGAAGAGTTCTCAAGAATCTTGCATTCCATTCTAAAGGATTCATTCTTGCGGTAAATTGAGCCTGATAGGGCTTATGTAGCTATTTGTATAGCTATGGTGTCTGCTCCTTGATGTAGAGCAGGTATAATTATTGACAGCCTGATATTTCTTGAGGCTGGTTGTAAGTTACCTCATTTAGAGGTTAGCTACCTACCTAATAATAAGCAACTAAGATTTGAGTGGTACCTTGGTCTCACTACAGGTGTTCCTCAGCTTAGCTCTTCAAAATCAGCTTCGGATGGGTAGTGGACTTACAGTAACACTCAAAGACATACATAGAAATATGCAATAAAATATAATTACACAATAAATGGTTAATCCCACCCTTGATAGGGTCAGCACAAAATGAATAATATATATGCCACTAACTAGCTCAAGCCTAGTCGTGAGAATTTCTACTAAAGAAACTACAACTATATTTAGTCTATGCTTGTGCCAAATTCAACACAATCACAGCCTAAATTGCTACCTAATAAAGGTTGGCAAAGATTATATTGTGGTGCAATAATGTGCAAATAATTGTGCTGTGTTTTTGTTGTTTTTTTTTGGATTTTATATAATATACACTTGTATAATTATGTGTATAAGAAATTAAATGAACACAAGAGAATTAATTGTGTTTGGCAAGTATTCTACTGCCGTAAATATTATCTAACTCCTGAATGTACTCCTAATTGTGGAATAAAATGTTATCAGGGTTAGTAATGATTAACTAGTATGAGATCAGTAATTTATATTAGTATACTGGATCCCTAAATGTTAATGATCCACTGACTTGAGTGAATCAGTAATTATAACATGGATTCAGGCTATAATGGACAGTCTGCTGACAGCCATACATTGAAACATTTATATAGCCCAAATAGTTAACACATAATTGGTGTTAGTGATTAATATAAGGTTATGAGCTGTTGCTCCTGGTGACCTAAAGATTATTACTTCAGTATGAAGTGTAGGCCTAAGTGTTATGGGCAATAAACTGTCCCACGAGTGCTACCTTATACATAAGGTATAAGTAGCAATGAAATGGTGTGACTTAGGCTAACCTATGTGTTACGTTGTTAGTAGACACAATTAATTAAAAGGGTTAGTCTTGATTACATCACACAAGGATTAGTTATTAATAACTAGTATTTATAATTATAATTTATGTTTATCCGGTTCGAAGAGGACCATAATGTGGGACATTTGGGGTTTGACTCTATATATTTAAATATTAATATAGTGAAAATCAATTATGAAGGACCACCCGCTTTTATAGTAAAGAGGGAAACTAAGAAAATATGATCATTAGAAAATTCCTAGATGAACCAGTAACTATGGACCAATTACTAGAGAATATGATCACTGAGATAATTAATGGGTTGTCTAATTAACTGAATCAAAGCCTCAAACACCTACATTGGGGGGTTATTACTGGAACTCAATACGTCCAGGAACTAGTGTGGTTCGTTCACCAGTCCAATGTATAATAATCTAATCCTATGAATATTTATAGTGTCATTATCTTTATCATCAATGAGAACATAGATCACGAACATGTTAATTAATGATTATAATAAACACATGTCAATCCAATGAAACAGAGTTCTGCATGTAAAGGAATACAGATAATAGAAATCAAAAGGAATACGAAAGGAGTCTTAGCTTGAAGACGATTTCCGAGAAGTTAGTTACGACTCATCCTCTGATTCTCCTGGACTCGTCATGAACACTGGGAGTTGATTAACATGGGAAATGACAGCTCGGAGAATTGTTCACACACGCTGTAAATCAAATTGTATTCAGTAGCAACAGATTAAGCTGCTAGATATCTATGTTCAAGAAATTGAGATTAATAATAAGAGTAAATAATGACCTGTAGTTTGTTATTGTCGCACGGCGTCACGACAAGCTACCCAGCTATAAACCCACCCCCTAGATGATGCATCAAATAAGGATAAAGGTACTTAGCTAATATGGGCACTGTGTATGTTAAGGCTTGCCGAAGTTCGCGTCCTAGGCTCCGGCTTCTTGATAAAGAACACGTGGTGTCCAGCCTATCCTAGATACTGACGAGCTTCACTGGCCAGTCACGTGGTATTACATAGAACCAAATTTAACAGGTTCTGGCCGAATGTCAAATTAAATCTCTTGACAATTCAATTTGTTATGTAAAGTGACACTGACACCAGCAAAGTTAATATCTGCAAAGGTTCTTCACACCTCACAGTGGCGACTTTCTTCTGGAGCTCTCGATGGCGTCTACCCTGGTGGCTGGGGTAATGGCATCTCCTCTCTCCCGCTCCGCGTCCCGCGTTCGTTACACAAATTATTTATTACGGATATTATCATTTCTCGCAGTTGTGATTGAAATGCTCGGATAAGGATGGGTTTATTATTTAGAGGAGTTAAATATTATTATTTGCCTGTTTTATGATAGTAAACGAACAATGGAGATGAATTAAAGTCTCTCCAGGGCATTCACGCGTGACGTTAATTTTATTGCTAGATAACAGTTAGAACTATAAACGCTCTATTTGGCTTTAGTTGGAGATCAGTTTATCTGTAATTAATTATCACACAGAACGCCGTTGTTTATAGAGAATCAAATTCAATTCTCAGACACACTGGATATAAATGTGTTTATTACAATGGAATCTGACACAATACTGGCGTCGGGTGACGTAAGAATTCGAGCCTTATTGTACAGATGTAATTATTAGTACATGTGAACTCTACGCTTGGTTAATTCGAATCACTACAATGATTAGTAGAATTAGTAATAATTAATGAGAATACAACAGTGTTATATTAAGTGTTGGAAATTTCCAACACCTCCTTCTCTGCACCACTACCCTCCTCTTCTGCACCACTACCCTCCTAATCTGCACCACTACTTTCCTTCTTCTCTGCACCACAACCCTCCTCTTCTGCACCACTACCCTCCTAATCTGCACCACTACTTTCCTTCTTCTCTGCACCACAACCCTCCTCTTCTGCACCTCAACCCTCCTCCTCTGCACCACTACCCTCCTCCTCCTCTGCACCGTTACACTCCTCCTGTGCACCACTACCCTCCTCCTCCTCTGTACGACTACCCTCCTCCTATGCACCACTACCCTCCTCCTCCTCCTCTGCCCCACTACCCTCCTCCTCCTCCTCTTCTCCACTACCCTCCTCCTCTGCACCACTACCCTCCCCCTCTGCACCACTACCCTCCTCCTCCGCAGCACCACTACCCTCCTCCTCCTCCTCCTCTGCACCACTACCCTTCTTCTCTGCACCACTACCCTCCTTCTCCTCAGCTCCACTACCCTCCTCCTCTGCACCACTACCCTCCACCTCTGCACCATTACCCTCCTCCTCCTCTGCCCCACTACCCTCCTTCTCCTCCTCTTCACCACTACCCTCCTCCTCTGCACCACTACCCTCCCCCTCTGCACCACTACCCTTCTTCTCTGCACCATTACCCTCCTCCTCCTCTGCACCACTACCCTCCTCTGCACCACTACCCTCCTCCTCTGCACCACAACCCTCCTCCTCTGCACCACAATCCTCCTCTTCACAACTATCCTCCTAATCTGCACCACTACCCTCCTCCTCTGCACCACAACCCTCCTCCTCTGCACCACTACCCTCCTCCTTTGCACAACTATCCTCCTCCTCCTCTGCACCACAACCCTCCTCCTCTGCACCACAACCCTCCTCCTCCTTTGCAACTCTACCATCCTCCTCCTCCTGCTTAAGAGATGGGTGTGAGGAGTAGCCAGGTGTGGGCTTCAGTTTTCACTTTCATCTACAGGTGTGGGTGGGGAGAGACTCCTGCGAGGACTTCACCGGAGGGGTGTCACTGGCCGTGACCTTGAGATTTGGATCGAGGACAGTGAGAAGAACAAGAAATACCTCCGAGAGCTCGCTGCGTCGCTTAACAATTTTAGTAATGTTGATATATGGTAGAGTGTTGAGACCAGCCTCACGAGACCAAAATGTACAAGGACACATCTACGAAGAGCTGGTTGTTGAGACCTTCCTCACGAGACCAATAATGTACAAGGACACATCTACGAGGAGTTGGTTGTTGAGACCAGCCTCACGAGACCAATAATGTACAAGGACACATCTATGAGGAGCTGGTTGTTGAGACCTGCCTCACGAGACCAATAATGTACAAGGACACATCTACGAGGAGCTGGTTGTTGAGACCAGCCTCACGAGACCAATAATGTACAAGGACACATCTACGAGGAGCTGGTTGTTGAGACCAGCCTCACGAGACCAATGTAGATATACATTACATCTAAATGATTATGATATACATCTCTCAATGAGATGAGTACATCTCATCAAGTATTAAATGCACATGTATAGATGTTCAGAAATCTACAAATGTACATGTGTACATGTACAGTAATCTACAGATTATCATGTGTAGATGTACAATAATCTACAGATGTACATGTGTAGATGTACAGTAATCTACAGATGTACATAACATTGAGACCAATGTCCTCCTACATACGAGGACCTCGCTGGAACTCTTACCACTGACGGGTTTATCAAAGTTTTATCACAAGTTGGGTTTAGTAAGACATACAACAAGACCATGTGTATGTTTGTGGTTTGTTTAAGTTTTTGTGTGTTGGTTGTATGATAAATATATCCAAAGGTTACTTGATCAACCAGGCTGTGACTTTAGGCTGTGAGCAGACGTGTCTAACAGCCTGGATGACCAGAGCAGCAAGCCATAGCGGCTTGGTCGGTGACCAGACCAGGAGACATGGTCGGTGACCAGACCAGCAGCCAGGAGACATGGTCGGTGACCAGAACAGCAGCCAGGAGACTTGGTCGGTGACCAGACCAGGTGACATGGTCGGTGACCAGACCAGGAGACATGGTCGGTGACCAGACCAGCAGCCAGGAGACATGGTCGGTGACCAGACCAGCAGCCAGGAGACATGGCCGGTGACCAGGGGTCATGGTCCCCAGAACGACCAACTGGTAGACTACAAGTGGGTGGTATGAATGTGTATGATGGTGGATTAAAGGATCTCTTGTGTCGGCGATGAGTCACAATAACGTGGCTAAAGTATGTTGACCAGACCATTCTCAAGTCGATTGTCACAATCGACTTGAGAATGGTCCAGGACGGACCGAAACGTCGTCGTCCCTTCACCTTCTAGTGTGTGGTCTGGTCTACAAATTTCTTGTGTCCATTGTAAGAATGAGTTTTTATGCTGTAGTATTAATGAACTTTGGTACGCAAGTGGTATGGATGGGGTTTGTTATATTAATGATATAAATAATTTGTTTATACTGGATATATGAACAGATATGGTATGCTGATGGCATGAATATGTTTTAGTATGCTGGAGGTATGAATGAGTTTTAGTATGCTGGAGATACCTTTCTTGAGGTTGTTTCGGGGCTTAGCGTCCCCGCGGCCCGGCCTCTTCATTGCTGGACTGGTCAACCAGGCTACTGGACGCCGCTGCTCGCAGCCTGACATATGACTCACAGCCTCGTTGATCAGGTATCCTCTGGATACCTGATCATCCAGGTATCTCGAGTGTTCATGAGTGTTCTGTCATGAACACTGTGAGAGGTTGGCCAGTTATGCCCCTTATGTGTACTGAAATAGTATAAATATAGTCGAAGGGATAGATAAGCAGCCTTCCAGTCTGTAGTGGAAAGTATAAATAAGCATTTGTTTGCTGATTTTATGAATAAGTTTTGGTATGTAATTGATATATTAGCATTTTCTACACTTTATTATCAATATGACTTTATTTACTATTGTTTATTGGATCACTATTATTAGTCTTGGATCTTTATTTGTTAAGGGATCTTAGTTATTGTAACATTTTATTAAGGATTTTAGGCATTGAGAATTTTTGTCTGACTTTTAGGCTGCCTTAACCTTATTATCCTCAAGATTAAGCAGGAGCATATATACATCTTTGATATTTTAAGTTGCTTAATGTACAACTAAATACAGTAAGTTGCCTATTGCAATTTACCATAATGCATTAAGCAGCTTACTGTATATATGTTTTTTAGTATTATCAGTATTCTTTTGTAAATTTGCTCTAATACAGTAGCTAGCTTTTGGGCACTTACTTTATTACAGTAATTAACGTACTGTACAAGATATTTCATACAGTACTTCATATTTAATACTTACTGTTCAAGTAGTTTAATACAGCAAGTGTCCTTCTGCACACTTAAATGTACAATTACTTTAGTAAAGAAATTGCAATATGTACACCTCCTTTGATACAGTAAGTAGTACTGTACTATATTTTTTATAGTACAGTACAGCAAGTATTAAAGTAAATACATGCATTATCTGAAATAAAGCAACATATAAGTTTAAACAATTTAAACACTTTTATTTGCCCTCATTCTCTGAGGCCTATTGTTTGGAGGTATTAACTTGCTAGTGGTATATGATATGACTTTTTCAACAGAAACAGAGTAAGACAAATCCGAGTGGTAAACGTTGCCAATGGTCCTCAGGACTCTGGCCTGAGACCTGTCTTGTTTACCGTATATATAAACCATGTTGATACAACACTCAAGTGCAACATTACCATAGTTGTCAATGGTCCTCAGGACTCTGGCCTGAGACCTGTCTTGTTTACCGTATATATAAACCATGTTGATACAACACTCAAGTGCAACATTACCATAGTTGTCAATGGTCCTCAGGACTCTGGCCTGAGACCTGTCTTGTTTACCGTATATATAAACCATGTTGATACAACGCTCAAGTGCAACATTACCTAGTTTCCGATGATACAAAAATGTTCATATAAATAAATTAAGAAAAACTTAAAATCGTTGCAAGATAACTTAGGCTTTTAAAATTTAACAAAAGATTTGCATATGATGATCAATACTGTCTATGAAAAGTTTAATATTCCTTTGACTTTTCTTTAAGTGACTGGAGAGGAAAGTCTTATTTAACGAAAAAAATCATTGAAGATGACCGAACTAGTTACATCTGAGGGTATAAGACTCAGTAAAAGTCACCATTGCTGTTCTGGAAAAACTTCGAGTGTCTGTTTAACAGAAAATTTTATAATATTCATATATCAATCATTGTTTAAATACTAATATGAAATTACGCAATTCACGTTAAAATTGGTGATAGTTGAATAGCTTTGTTAGTGTAACGCATGTCGGCCTGGTTGAGCGGTGCTATGGGCGCTTCGTAGGGCATGTGAAGTGATTGGGTTATGGGGTGTGGGGGGGGGGGGATACAAGTGCGCCTCAATATGGGAGAGCAGATGTCTGGCGTGTGTAGGAAGGGCTCGGGTTGATTCCCCCAGCTGGAGGAAGATACGCCATTGGGGGTCTTTGATTGGATATACACACTGCGAGCAAGCTGCAGCCGGCTAGACAGCCTGTCATCCAGTTAGACAGCCAGTCAAGCCAGCCAGTTAGACAGCCAGCCAGCCAGCCAGTTAGACAACCAGTTAGACGGCCAGCCAGCCAGTTAGACAGAGACAGACAGAGAGAGAGAGAGAGAGAGAGAGAGAGAGAGAGAGAGAGAGAGAGACACACACACACACACACACACACACACACACACACACACACACACACACACACACACACACACACACACACACACACACCAACAAGAATGAGAGGAGAAGATGAACCAGCAATGCTTGATTTGATATTTACCCTAAATGAGTGGGATATAAGGGAAGTTAAGATGGAAGCGCCCTTGGGAATGAGTGATCACAGTGAATTGAACTTTGAGTACCTGGTAGAGCTAGGACTTATCTTCCCCAAAAAAGAACTAGGAATCAAAAGGCTGGCATACCGGAAGGGGAATTATGAACAGATGAGAAATTTCCTAAGTGAAATACCTTGGGACACAGACCTCAGAGATAAGTCTGTACAGGGTATGATGGACTATGTTACCCAAAAGTGTCAGGAGGCAGTAACCAGGTTCATCCCGGCCCAAAGGGAAAAATCCGAGAAGCAACAGAAGAATCCATGGTATAATAGGGCATGTATGGAAGCGAAGAAACTGAACAAAAGGAACTTCCGGAATAACAGAACACCAGAAAGCAGAGAGAGATACCAGAGAACCAGGAATGAGTACGTTAGGGTGAGAAGAGAAGCAGAGAAAAGTTTTGAAAATGATATAGCAAACAAAGCCAAGACCGAACCAAAGCTACTCCACAGTCACATCAGAAGGAAAACAACAGTGAAAGAACAGGTATTGAAACTTCGAACAGGCGAGGACGGGTATACTGAGAATGACAGAGAGGTGTGTGAAGAACTCAAGAAGAGGTTCCAGGAGGTCTTCACAATAGAACAAGGTGAGGTCACTGTGCAAGGAGAAAGGGAGGTAAACCAGGTGGCCTTGGAAGAGTTCGAAAGTACGAGAGAGGAGGTCAAGAGACACCTGCTGGATCTGGATGTTAGAAAGGCTGTTGGTCCAAATGGGATCTCACCATGGATACTGAAAGAGTGTGCAGAGGCACTTTGCCTGCCACTCTCCATAGTGTATAGTAAGTCACGGAGACGGGAGACCTACCAGAAAT